>NC_057733.1:7143993-7192667 GCF_004010195.1 Chiloscyllium plagiosum
CTCTCCCTCTCTCTCTCCCTCTCTCTCTCCCTCTCTCTCTCCCTCTCTCTCTCCCTCTCTCTCTCTCTCCCTCTCCCTCTCTCCCTCTGATGAAGAGTCACTGGATTTGAAATGTGAACTCTCCCTTCTCCCCACAGATATTTCTAGACCTGCTTAGTTTTGCCAGAATTTCTATTTTTATTTCTGATCTCCAGCAACCCATGGGTCTTTTTATTATTATGTTATTTCTTCTGATTGGGGGCTTGCAGAGCCAGGTTGTGTAATTGTAAAATCAGCGGGAGGCCATTTATGATGTTGTTGATGCTGAAAAAGCACAAGTCAGGCAGCATCTGAGAAGCAGGAGAATCGACATTTCGGACAAAAGCCCTTCATCAGGAATGAGGCTGGGAGCCTCGGGTGTGGAGAGATAAATGGGAGCGGGGTGGGGCTGGGGCTAGGTAGCAAAGAGTGTAATAGGTGGATGGAGGTGTGGGTAATGGTGATAGGTTGGAGAGGAGGGTGGACTGGATAGGTGGGAAGGAAGATGGACAGGTCATGAGGACGGTGCCCAGTTGGAAAGTTGGAACTGGGATAATGTGGGGAGAAGGCAAATTAGGAAACTGGTGCAATTCCTATTGATGCTGTGGCGTTGGAAGGCCCTGAAGCGGTAGATGAGGCGGACTTCCTCTAAGCTGGTTAGGGAGTAAGTTGGAGGAGGCCCAGGACCTGCACGTCCTTGGCGGAATGGGAGTTGAAGTGTTTGGCAATGGGGAGGTGGAGTTGGTTGGTGCGACTGTCCCGGAGATGTTCTCTGAAGCGGGTCTGCACATAGGTGTCCTGTCTCCTCAACGTAGCGGAGACCGCATCGGGAGCAATGGATACAGTAAATTACTGGATATAGGTTTGCTAGCTGAGCTGGAAGGTTCATTTCCAGATGTTTTGTCACCCTACGAGGTAACATCTTCAGTGCGCCTCTGGTTGAAGCACTGCTGATGATTCCTGCTTTCTGTTTATATGTTTAGGTTTCTTTGGGTTGTTGACGTCATTTCCTGTTATTTTTCTCAGGGGGTGGTAGATGGGTTATAACTGGATGTGTTTGTTGATAGAGTTCTGGTTGGAGTGCAGTGCTTCTCGGAATTCTCATGTGGAAGTGCAGGAGTGCAGGTAAAACTCTGATGGAAACGGAACGCTCCTTTGGGGCCTTGGACGGAGGTAATTGGGGGAGGTGTGCATGCAAGTTTCGCAAATCCTGCGGTAGCAGGGGAAGGTGCCGGGGAGGGGATGGTGGTTTGTTGTGGGGGCGTGGACCTGACAAGGGAGTTGTAGAGGGAATGGTCTTTACAGAAAGCGGATAGGAGTGGGGAGGGGAATATATCTTTGGTGATGGGGTCCATTTGTAGATGGCAGAAATGGCGGAGGATGATACAATGTGTATGGAGGTTGGTGGGGTCCAAGATGAGGACCAGAGGGTTCTGACCTTGTTGCAATTGGAGGAGTTGGGGTTTGAGGACGGGGGTGCAGGCAGTGGAGATGCGCTGGAGTGCATCATCAATCACGTGGGAGGGGAAATTGTGGTCTTTAAAGACGGAGGCCATCTGGTGTGTTCTGTGGTGGAACAGGTCTTCCTGGGAGCAGAGGAATTGGGAATAAGGGATAGTGTTTTTACAGGAGACAGTGGCAGGAGGTGTAGTCTGGGAGCTGTGGGGATTCAGTGGGTTTGTGAAAGATGTCAGTCATGAGTTGGTCACCATTGATAGAGATGGAGAGTCCAAGAAGGGGAGGGAGGTGTCTGAGATGGTCCAGGTGAACTTAAGGTCTGAATGGAATGTGTTGGTGAAGTTGATGAACTGTTCAACCTCCTCGTGAGAGCATGAGGTAGCGCCGATGCAATCATCAATGTAGCGGAGGAAAAGATGGGGAATGGTGTCGGTGTAACTGAGAAGATGGGCTGTTCCACGTAACTGACAAAGAGACAGGCATAGCTGGGGCCCATGTGGGTGCCCATAGCTATCCCTTTCGACTAGAGGATAGTGTGGAATGCTAAAAAGTTTTCTAAGGTGCATTAGCAAATCTGTTG
This sequence comes from Chiloscyllium plagiosum, assembly GCF_004010195.1. NCBI lineage: Eukaryota > Metazoa > Chordata > Chondrichthyes > Orectolobiformes > Hemiscylliidae > Chiloscyllium > Chiloscyllium plagiosum. The sequence goes on from NC_057733.1 coordinate 7,146,050, forward strand.
TATGAGCGCTGCTGTGACCAGTAAGACCTGGAGTGGGACTTGAACCTGGTGGTTTGTGACTCAAAGGCAGCTATGCTACCAGTAATACTAATTGGGATCCACAGAAATGATAACACATCAGTAGGGGCAGATTGGTTGTCACCATGCCATACAGTTTGTGGGAGCTTGCTAAGTACATATTGGTAACTGTTTGGGCTTCATTTCACTGGGTATAAAGTGCTCTTACCAAATCTGAGATATAAGATAAGGTGCTATATAATAAGGTCAAGCTGTTTTTTTTCCCCTCTCTCCAGATGCCGCCACTGAGTATTTCTAGCCCTTTGGTTTTGTCATTGGGCCGGTACACTGCTAGCAGAGAAGTGGAGCTACTTGTCATTGTTATGACCTTTGTAGTTTAGTAATGTTTCAGTTCAAATGATAGAAGGACAAGATTTTTAAAAACGTTTAATTTTCAATATTTTTAAATAGACCAGGATGGTGCAGAACCCAGTGGCAATGCAGTAGCTGCTTCCAATCTCGTGCGCCTGGCGAATTTCACCAACCGACCAGACTGGGGTGATAGGTCAAGGCAGCTTGTGGCGGCATTTACAAACCTGTTGGACAGTATGCCCATGGCACTGCCGGAAATGGTAACTGCCCTGATGTCACAACATTACCCACTCAAACAGGTAGGTTAAAGCATTACTTCTGCTTAACATTACTTAAACATTACAACGTTGTGTTAAAAATATAGAATTACAGCTGGGGTGTACAGGCTCAGCTGGCACTGTTAGTGGTACATAGTGTGGTAATTAATTGAGAAGGATTATTATGATGACATTCGGTAAAGTAGTGAATTACAATTAGAATTATTGTCACATGTACTCACATGAGTACAGTATATAACAAGTTATTTGAACAGGGTTTGCAAAGGAGAGGTCTTCTTAAAGGACCCACTGTTTGACCATCATAATTTCGTTGAGCTTTTGTTGACCACTCCATGTGGCCAATGTCAGTTCCATCCGAGATCCAAATGCTTTCTCACATTGGTTCTCCAGTGACCAATATGTTCATTGCCTGATGTGATAAAGAGCCTTTCAAGTAAAAGGCTCAAATTTCTGGGTCCAGAATGTGTACGTTCGTTTTAGCTGTACTGGAGATTTAGGCAGAATTTGGCTTCTATGGTTGTGCCCAGCAGTGTAACACAATGATCAGTGCTGGGACCCTTGCTGTTTGTTAACTGCATTAATTGCTTGGGTATGAATGTAGTAGGTATAATTAGTAAGTTTGCAGATGACAAGAAAAATGGCTAGTTGATAGTGGGGAGGATGATCTCAGGCTACAGTCTAATATTGATCAGTTGCTAAATTGGACAGAGCAATGGCAGGTGGAATTTAATCCTTAAATATGAGATGATGCATTTTGGGAGATCTAATAAGAGAAGGATCGACACAAAGAATGGTAGGTCCCGAGGGATTACTGAAACCAAAGGGACCTTGGTTTACAGGTCCATTGATCACTGGAGGTGTCAGTGCAAGTAGACAGGTGGTGAAGATGGCATACAGATGCTTATCTTCATTACCTGGAGTGTAGAATATAGAGCAGCAAAGTTGTATATAGAGCGCTGGTTAGACTACAAATGGAATACTGTGTGCAGTTTTGGTTGCTACACTATCAGCAGCACTGGAGAGACTGCAGTAGAGGTTCACCAGAACGTCGCCTGAAATGAAGTCTTAGCTGTGAAGAGAGACTGGATTGGCTGGGTTTGTTTTCCTTGCAGCAGAGGAGGCTGAAGGAGGATCTGATTGAGGTATACAAAATCATGAGAACCATAGACAGGGTAGATCATGAGGATCTTTTCCATATGACAAATGTGTCTTAGATCAGAAGGCATAAGTTCTACGTGAGGAGTAAGTAGTTTAAAGGCGATCTGAGGAAAAGATTTTTTCACCCAGAAGGTGGTAGGTATTTGGAACATGTTGCCTGAGAAAGTTGTGGAGGCAGGTATTCTCCTCATAACACTTAAGAAGCATCTGGATGGGCATTTAAATGCCAGGGCATAGTGGGTTATGGACCACGTGCAGGTAAATGGGATGAGTGTAATTTGGTGTACATTGTCACCATAGACCTGGTGCACTGAACGGCCTATTTCCATGATATATAACTCTGATTTGGGGCTGGGGGGAGCCAAAATGAGCCAGGATTTCTACTTTAGATCCATGCCCAGAGACGACTGCTGTGAGGAGTACAATGGTAATCGACAGATTGAGTTCAGCTATGGTATCCTCCACTATGAGTGTCCAGAATATCTTAATTTAAAAATTCTCAATCTCTTTATGGCCTCACCCCTATCATGTTTCTAACGCCCTCAGGCATGGAACCACTGAAACCTCTGTTCTTTAAACAGTGGTCTCTTGTGCACACTCTTTGCCTTGTCATGTGTTCAGCTTTCTAGATCCTAAGGTTCTGAAATTTCCTTGCTAAAACTCTATGCTCTTCTTTACGATCCTCCTTAAAATCGACTTATTTGTTGCACCGTTTGTTCACTGATCTTAATGTTTCCTGCTTTGACTCAGTGTCAGTCTTTGTCTCAATGTATTGTGTGAATCACCTTTGTTAAAGATGTTACATAAATCTAACTTGTTGTTGTACTGACTTTCTTCACTGGCAGGGTATGTTAAATTCCACCTCCACACATCCTCTTGGCAAATTCTCTTTGACAAGTGTATCAAGTGCATTGTGTGTTGGCTTGAAATGCGATATTTATTATGTTCAATTTCCATCCAAATAATGATATGGAAAGGTCAGCAGTACAGAAGGCAATCTTCCTTCCAGAATGATAGCTTCATTGTGCTGATAAAGCAAGTGTATCCAGCTATTGCCCAGGCAGAATGCTGTGGAACAGTGTCCCTCTGTGAAATGTTTGTTGAAAGTGGGTGGAGAGAATGGTTTTGCAATCCAGTCCTGCATGTGATTGACACCTTGTGTCTACTACTGATACATTGGAAGTTGGAAATGATGATGAATAAAATGAGAAGAGGGGGTGCTCCTGGCATTAGGCAACAAAAAATGGTCTGTCAAATGCCTGGTTCCCCGGGGACTTAATAGAGTGGCTGACATACCTCGATAAGAGTAGCTCTGGTAATGATCCATTTCTTTAACAATACGGCTCTCCTTCTTTTCTGTTGAATGTCTTCCTTCAGTGACAACATTGTAATTTGGGGAGGTTATGAAATAAAATTGATTTTTGCCAGGGCCAGTAATCCAAACTGGTTTCCGTCTGCTTGAAAACTAGACAGAAAGAATTGATAAAAGCCTCAGACTCTCCGAATAAATTGAAATGAAGTCCTTTTTCTTGTTGATACTCCTTTTGTTCTCCTCTTGATGCACCATTGATTTCCCAGAGACATGTTTGTAGCTTTTCAAAAGAGAGTTAATCCATTGAAAACAAACAGCTTAATTGTAAGTTTAAATAGTAAATATGAGTCTATGCAAATCTGTCCTTTTGATGAAATGTTAAACTGAAACTCCATTTGCTCTCTCAGGTGAATTTGAAATGCATGCCAATAGTTATCCGTCTGTTATGAAGTCCATGTCTTTTTGCTGTCCTGTAGCTTTTGGTTATGGACTGAAATGGAAAAAAAAAGGCTCTCTTGCAGCAAACAGCACGATTACTCAGTGGTAAGCACTGCTGCCTCACAGAGCCAGGGTCCCAGGTTCGATTCCAGCCTCGGACGACTGACTGTGTGAAGTTTGCATGTTCTCCCCGTGTCTGCGTGGGTTCCTCCGGGTGCTCCGGTTTCCTCCCACAGTCCAAAGATGTGCAGGTCAGGTGAATTGGCCATGCTAAATTGCCCATAGTGTTAGGTGTATTCGTCAGAGGGAAATGGGTCTGGGTGGGTTCCTCTTTGGAGGGTCGGTGTGGACTTGTTGGGCCGAAGAGCTTGTTTCCACAATGTAGAGAATCTAATCTAACCAAAAAAAAGGAATTTCTGTTCTTTTAAAAACCAAGTTATTGCAACTCATTGAAAGTTGTGTTTACATTGCTTTATTCAAGTATTAGACAAGCAGGAGGCTGGAAGAACACAGCAAGCCAGGCAGCATCAGGAGGTGGAGGAGTCAGCATTTCAGGTGTAATCCTTCACTCTTGTTCAAGCAATGGCGGAAGCAATTTGTAGGCAGCTGGCACCAGGGATACGTATGAAGTAAGATTTGGCAGACAGCAGATTGCTGATTTGCTTGTGGCCAATCATAGTGTTAAAAGCCATCAGTCTGACAACTATCTGATTGTTGGGTTGCTGAACATTTTATGGATGTGAATGATATTAGCATAAGCCTTCAGTCTGCTGCAAGAACAGAAAGTGTGTCCTTCACTCCATTAGAATACTGTAAGCCAGAAGAAGGATAGTTGTAGATCTTTAACCAGTAATTTTAACCAGCAAACCAATGACTATGAAGAAGTGAAAAGAATTTGAAGAACAAAAACTGGTAAGCAAAAGGATAATCTCAGTGAACCCTGTGGACTGAAGCCTTTGAACTGTTTTTTTAGTTTTCTTTCCCTGCATCCATAACACCAATTTTTATTTATGTGCAACTGCCTGTTTGTGTGTGTGTGCGGGGGTTTTTTTGAAGGAGAGTAAGCGATTTAACTGGTAATTATATGTTGTTAGTTTTTTACCTGTGGTTAAAATATTGATTTGGAGTAAATAGTAGTTCTCGTGAAGTGCAGAAACCTGGTGTCTACTTTCTGTAAGCCTCAGCTGTCTGCCAGGTAAATTGAGTCCTTGTGTACTTCAATAAAATTTCTAACTTTGGTGACGACAATAGGAATAGCGGGGCTTGATTTCCAATGTGCTATCCAAGTGAGGCATGGTACCTTCCAAAGGGTCAGATAACCTGGTCTTTGATCTAGGTATGCTAGTGTGATTTGTATCTATTGTGTGTTGTGTTTTGAGCATTTAAATAAGAGTATGCCGCTCGGTGCTTTGAACCTGCCCTGCCATCTAATAAGATCATAACTGATCTGATTTTAACCTCAACTCGACATTCCTCATACCTCTGATATTTATGCTTTGACAATTGAGGTATGCAATCATTGTAAAGAACCAGTGGTATAATGAGATTTTTTTTTCAATGAAGCAGATTATTAGAATTTAAATGCAAAAGATAAGTAATTTCATGAGTAGGCTTTCAAAGTGAATTGCTTAAAAGAAAAAAAATGCAATGGTATAAGAGAATAATAAAGGAGTAGTCCTGCTCTTACAACATCCTGCATTGACTGGATGATGTTAAGGAGCTGCTTCTTCTATACCATTGTTCTATAACACCAGCTTTAATTATGCAGTGGTTAGCATACAGTAAATTTAGCAGTTGTGTATTGGATAAAAGTGAAAAGATGCTGGTGTGATCCAGGTTAAACTCCTCTCCAGTAAGTATTTGTAGCTCAAGCAGCTTCCGTTCAAGTTGATGAAAAGCTCAAGTGTAAGAGAAAGCTAACTCTAAATCTAAAACATGGTAAAGGTTTCTATAGGTACTTAAAAAAAAAAGTTAAAGTGATATAGAAAATGACTCTCAAGATTTAATAAGGGAATATAAGATGGCAAATGAATTGAATAGGTATGTTCATTCAGGCTTCACTATAAGAAGTTACAAGTAGCATATAGCTACTTGGAATGGAGGGATGAACTCAAGAGAATGCAGTCACCAGAAAGAGGTAGTGACCAAATTGCTGCAATCTCTGGATCCTGATGAACTTTGTTCGAGGGATTTAAAAGAAGTGACTAGTGAGAAAGTTGATTCGTTAGTCGTTATTTTTTAAAATTCCCTAGATTCGACACAGGTTCACTTGGATTGAAAATCAGCACTTGTAATCCTTATTCAAAAAAGAAGGGAGCCAGAAGACGTACAAAAATAAACTGTCAACCTGTTAACTAAAAACTTTTCATAGGCAAGATGTTAAACTTCAGGAAAACCTTCCACCCAGACCTCAAGTTCACCTCGACAATCTTAGACACCTCCCTCCCCTTTCTGGACCTCTCCATCTCCATTTCAGGTGACAGACTCAACACGGACGTCTACTTCAATCCCACCGATTCCCACAGCTACCTCCCCTCCCATGTGGTCAATAATGCCCTCCAGTGCATCTCCTCCACTTCCTGTACCTCTGCACTTGAACCCCATACCTCCAACCGCAGCAAGGACAGAACCCCCCTGGTCCTCACCTTCTAGATACAATGCACCATTCTCCGCCATCATTCCCTCCGCAACTCCCTCGTTAGGTCTAAGCTCCCCACCAACCTATCCTCCACTCCCAGCACTTTCCTTTGCAACCACAAGAGGTGTGATACCTAAAGCCTGATTCCTGATGAAAGACTGTTGTCTGAAACATCAACTCTCCTGTTCCTCGGATCCTGCCTGACCTTCTGTGCTTTTTCAGTGCCATGCTCTCGACACTAGGCTTATATATGTTGGAGTTTAGAAAAATAAGAGGTGAATAGATTGGAACATGCAAGAGTCTTAACAGCATGCATGTGGAAAGAATGTTTTCTGTTGTGGGACAATCTAGAGGTCATTGTTTAAAAATAAGAGGATATCTATTTAGTACACGGATGTGGGCAAATGTTTTCTCTCGGATGACAATGAGCATTTGGAACACTTTCCCACAACCTATGTATGAAGTACAGCTTTTGAATGTTTTTAAGGCAGAGGTAGAGAGCTGCTTGATAAGCAAGGGGGTAAAAGACTCTCAGAGTAGGCAATCAACCTTGATCTTATTTTGTGGTGGGATTCTGCTCAAGGGGCCAAATGGCCAACTCCTCATTCGTATGTTCATACACCCATGTGTGTATGTTCATACACACTAATGTCCTTTAGGGAAGGAAACTGCCATGCTTATCTTGTCTGGCCTACATGTAACTTCAGACCCACTGTAATGTAGTTCACTCTTAACTGCTCTCTGGGCAATTAAGGATGGGCAATAAATGCTGCCCTAAGTAGCAATGAATAAAAAAAAATGAAATTCAGACATCACAATCATGATTGTAAATGTACGTGTGATCTTTATAAAACATTACCTATTGATGCATCCTGACTATTCTCAATGTAAGTGCATATACTATGCAGTGCAGAGTTCTTCCTCTCGTCCTCAATAAAACAAAGGCAGCAGATTGCTGTCTTTATATGTATTAGGCTTGCAATTCCAAGAGGGAATAAGGATTCAAACTATGCAACTTGATTGTCTTTTATGGAACTAGCAACAAGGCTAACATTTGTTGCCCATCCTTATTTTGTCACCATTGAAATCTAAAACTGGTACCTCAGTCTTTTCACTGATCATTTCAACTGAAGGTAAATCTTTTCAATTGGAGGAGCTGAGATCATTCTAGACATGTGTTGATGAGCTTAAACATCTGGGCTCTACCCAACCCAATTGTGGGAATGATCCTATCTCCTTGATTTGGGATGTGGCTACAGGTTCTGTTGGCAGTGGATGACCTGTATCTCCTGTTGAAGGAAATGGGCCTGCAGTGTTATTTCATAACCCCTGTATTTTGTTTAATATTTATCTACAATAGGAGAATTGTCAGAATCATCGTGACTACATTTGAAATGATGTGTTCTGGTTTGAAAAGCAATTGTCAAACTGGGAAGGCAATCACAATTTGTTCCTTTTCATTCTTCAGAATCTGTTGTAAGTTTATCCAATACATGCCAATCTTGCAGCGCTGCATTCATTCAATCATTGTCACAAGGGACAGCTGCCAAGTGGAAGCTGAGGGAAATGAGAGAAACTGTTGGCTAGAATAAGGCAATAATTCGTACTGCATGCCATACTGCTAGGTAAAATACATTGAGGCTCATACATAGGTTTTTTTTAACATATTTAAGAATAATTGGTTAATTGAATGGAATGAATAGGGAAAATATAAGATCTCCTTGGTGATTGGATTGTGGTTGACATTTAGCTGAAGGGACTGGTGGATCATGGAGATCTGTTCCTTTGGAGATTTTCCAAGGAGTCCCTTCAGTTGAAGGAGCTTTGGGTAAGGCAAGCACATTAATACATCCTGCTTTATTTTCCTATCGCTGAGACCAGACTGTCTTTCACATGTTGTATTTATCAAATCACTCACTCTTTGTCTATCTGTTTGACATGTGGGTGTCTGGACAGTAAAACTAATGGATATGTTTTCATGTTTGTTGAAGGACTGCTGAGTGACTTTGTGAGCTGTGAGAGATTCCATGCCTTAAGAATAGTAGAAGTAGATCTTTAAGTAAGGGGAGAGTAACACCAGTAACTTTAACTTGGAAATTCTTCAAAGGCACCTTACAAACGTAGAAAGGAAACCAGGATAGATGTCAAGAGACGCTTGAGTCAAATGCAATCAGCAGTTAGGAAGGAGGCATCACTGGAGTCTGAGATATATATAGTAGAAATATTGTGGCGATCACTTGGCAAGGTTAGATGAATGCTACTGACTTGGACTGAAGGAAAATCAAAACCAAACAATTGAGAAAATCTATCTAGCAATATTTGACTTGTTACTGACAATAGCAACAAGGAAAGCATTCTTAAATCTTAGATGCAGTACTCACTTGGTTTGGTATTTTGTTATTTTCACTCTCCATCACACTCAATTCATTGCCAAATAAGAAATGTTATATATTTAAGTAATGTCTTTTAATAATCAGAAAATATATTGTTGGATTGGCAGAATTCCTGAATGTTCTGATGACATGGGGCTGGAAGAATATCATTTATTGTGTGTCCTGTGTGCTATTTGTCACTGCATAATCAGTCAGAGCCCATTTTCAAACCTGCATGTAAGCTTGTGAGGGAAAAGTTCATCAACCAGGGCACTGATATATTGAGGCAATTTCCTACATAACGATACAACATCATATTGACTAGAAGCTAATGGATTCTATCAGATATGGCAAAATGCCTTTTATTGATTCCTTTGGTGCTTTTCGTTGTAAACTAGTTGTATGATTTTTTTAAACCTGGCCAGAAAGACGGTCAAGGATAAGTGGAAGATTTACCAACAAATGAGACTACGATAATGGATCTGACTGAGTGGTTTTTCTTTGAGGTTGAATTGTGCTCTCTGCAGCACTATATACTCAATGTGTGCTAATCTAGGTGAGTGACCTTTATTGTGCATAGCAGTTTTCTTCCTTTTTTACTGCATGGTCCTGTTTAGAGGTTATTGGAGATTTGTAATGAGTATCTATCTAAGATTTTTGATCGTTCTGCAAACTCTGAGTTGATTGAAAACAAAATCAGATTGCTCTCCCGGGAAGTGTTTTCTAAACGAAATGAAAATGCTTTTAACATCTTATAGTGAAATAGTACGATAAAGGAAACTTGGCCCTGTTTTTCTTTCCTTGTTATGGTTTCAGACTGACACAGATTGCCTCCTCCATTATCAGTTGATTCAAGCCCTTGACTTCCTGGGCACAGAGGAGTAAAAAGAGGCATATGAGGAAATGAGTGTGGCAAAGAGCAGCAAATGTCCCAACAAGCTGTCTGATGCTTTAAGGAATGCAAGGTGTATGTTTGGGAAGGGACAAGGCCTTTTTAAAGGTTAAAATGTTTTCTCAAAACTGCCCTTCCTGGGCACTAGACGTGATTTCTGCTCACCAGAATCATCTCCTTTGTACACCATCTGCCAAATGGATTGTCTGTGAATCACAGTTGCCTTCAGCTGCTGCTGTGGAAACCAGTATGTAAGTAAAATATAATTCTGCTTCATTGAACTCCAGAAAATTGTACAGAAACTTCCAAAGATGCCTCTGCGGTGCAAATGTGCTATACTCCCAAGTGCTTCGGCTTGGACTTGCAAGACTTCAATTTGAGGACAATGGGAGGCAATGGAATGTGATAGTGATTTTGCTCAGGGTACAACGATTCAAATCCTATGTTAGCTGGTGGAATTTGAATGTAACTTAAAAAATCTGGAATTTAAAGCTAGATTCAGTGATTGGATCATGAAACTATTATTGACTGCGCTAAAAACACACAGTCGTGGAGGTGTGCAGCACAGAAACAGACCCTTTGGTCCAACTCGTCCATTGCTGGCCAGATTTCCTAAATTAATTTAGTCCCATGTGCCAGCATTTGGCCAATATCCCTCTAAACCCTTGCTATTCATGTACCATCCAGATGCCTTTAAAATGTTGTAATTGTACCAGCCTCCACCACTTCCTCTGGCAGCTCATTCCATACACACACCACCCATTTGGTTTACTCCAGACCTTCAAGGAAAGAGAGCAGCCATCATTATCCAGCCTGTCGTCAATGTGATTCCAAACCCACAGCGGTATGATTGCCTCTTAAAGACTCTCTGAAAAGCCACTCTGTTCAAATTCAATTAGTGATATGTAATAAATGTTGGCTTAGCCAATGACATCCACAAAGCTTGAAAAAATAAATGTGCGTATGTTTAAAAGTTGTATATGTATCTGCACAAAAAGCTCCTGCTTTTCCATGTTCAGCTTACCTACATTTAAAACTTCATTCAAGTGACTGGATTTGTTCTGGAAATGGGCATAAGAAAGGAAAAGACTAGTATTTGTTTGTCAGCTGTTTAGGACCTGTCAAAATACTTTCCAATCAGTGAAACAGTACAGAATTGTCGTCACTGCTATAAGGAACCAAGTCAATTTCAACGCAGCAATGTTTCACATACGGCAATGAGATACACACATGATTTATTTTGTTTTACTGAGGTTAATTGAGGGATGAGCACTGACCAGGATTGTGGAGAAGGCCTCAGTGCTGTTTGAAATAGTGTTATGCCCACCTTAAAGGGAAGATAGTACCTTTAGCTAATATCTCATTATTAAGATGCATGTCTCGTTGGAGTGTCATCCTGGATAATGGCCTCAAATATCTGAGTGGGTAGTCCAAACAAAGTGGAACTCCAATCATTGGGAAGAAAGTTTTCTTTCTGAAGATGATAAGTATACTTTTTATCTGAAAACATATTTTCGGTCACCATTGATACTTCTCCTTTTTACATGACATTTTTCAGCGTTTTCTGTTGGCAAGTGACAAACTAGGCACTTTCAAACAAACTTAGGTGACTTGATCAAAGTTTTTTCTGAAGCTTGCAATTTAACATGTGCAGTGTCATACTCCAGCTTTCACCTGAATTCATGTCTATTAATGTAGGCCATTGCAAAATGATGGAACCCACCAGCAAAGCAAGGAGCAATGACTATATACCAAAGTCGATATTTTGCTGAATCTTGTTTTGTCCTAAGATTACACAAAGAATTGGTGATTATAAGTGATTGTTTTCTCATCTTGTCAGTATATATTTTTCTTCTCTTTCTTGCGTGGAGAAGCAATGTGTTATTTTATTAGAGATGGGACTATTTGAACATCTGCATGGTGTATCTGATAGCTGTCAAAATGATGTGTCACTTCTGTGCACAGAAAACATTGGCAGTTGTTGGTTACAGGGAAAAAAAATTCATACCATGGATCAAACTGTCTCCTAAAAAAGTGGAATCAAGTCAAAGCAGCTTATTTAATGTGCTTCCTTTAAGATTTCATAAATTATGTAAATGAATGTCCTTTCACTGGAGCAGGATAATAGATTGTCTTTGCAATGCATATCATTTATTGCTTCTCTTTCAACAGAGAAATTAAAATTCACATCTTTATGTTCAAATTTGTCCAACACTTTGTTCCACCACATCTCTGTAATCTCCATACAATCCTTTGTGAACTCCTTGTTCTTTCAATTTTGGGTTCTCGTCCATTCCCCACTCTTTGACCTACCATTGGCAGCTGTGTCTGAGGCTTTAACCTTTAAAATTCTCTTCGCGAATCTGTTCACTTTTTTCCACCTTCAGGAACTTCTTAAAATCTGTATCTTTGGTTAAGCTTTTTGACTGCCTGTCCTAATATCAGTATTTCCTGATACTGACTGAGGATCTTGGGTTGTAAATACATTGTTTGTGTAATGGTTTGATATTTTTGCTTAACTCAGGACATATTATATACTTTGACATTAAGCAGTGTTTTATTGAAGAGCCCCTCCTGACAATGGAGCATGTTGCTTCAGTGTGACACGTGTGGTCTTGATGTGTGATTTGCCATGTACTGAGTTGCTGTGTGTAATTTAGTAGTTCCACTGAAGCTCCTAAGTGAAACCTAGCACTTCCTAAACTGGAGTGGGGAGTGGGGGAATAAGACAGCACACCTGCAGTTCTTGTTCATCAGGTCCTTTCACTAGTTCTGTACCTCCTAATAGCATTATGATTGGCTTTCTCTTGCCTTCACTCAAGTAGAAAAGGGGTAGAGACCGAATTGCAGTTTGACAGTGACCCTGCTGATCTACAGCCATGTGATTTGAGGTACATGGATTGTGATGTCTGTTGAGCATCCCAAGTACATGGGAAGCAATAATATGAGCAACACTACTGTCCAATGAAAAAGAACTTGCACTGTACTTGTTTATGCACGTAGAGAGCTAGAAGGCCTTAGTGTGTTTTTTGAACAGCCTTATAAGAACATCCAAAGCACTGTCAAAAAGTGCACATGTAACAAAATAAATCAAGTAGTTTCACCACTTGAGAGGCACTCTTAGGGATACTGTTTAGTTAGCTAGGACATTTAACTCGTATGAGTAGTGAACTGTAGACTAGGGCAGGAGTGGAGAGAGAGAGAGAGAGTGAGTACACAGAGAGCCAGGTTTGTGAGCAAGAATGCAGGCCACAATGGCCAAAGGGAAGACAGGGAGAAATGCTCTGTAGGGAGTAGAGGGGCAAAGTGACAATGCCCAATGGTGAGGCAGATGTTAAATGACATTGCACAAGCAGCCACCCTAGTGCTCCTTCAAAGATTGGCTGAAAAGATCACCGTCGAGAGTGTGGTGCTAGAAAAGCATAGCAGGTTAGGCAGCATCTGAAGCGCAGGAGAATTGACGTTTCAGGCATAAGCCCTTAATCAGGAAATGTTATGAGGGTTTCTTACGCCTGAAATATTGATTCTGCTGCTCGGATGCTACCTGACCTGCTGCGCTTTTCCAGCACCACACTTCCAACTCTGATCTCCAGCATCTGCAGTCTTCACTTTCTCCTGAAGGGATCAGCGGGAGAATGTATTAACTGAGAAGAAATGTGTGAGAGTGATTGTGTCTGTGTGAGTAAATAAACGCGAGCAGCTATATGTAGAAGTTGTCATTCAGATATTATCACAACTGAAATTGCAAGAAGAGAAATAATGAAAGCAGTTGAGAACAAACAATATTGTCTTAGAGCAGAAGGATGCTAGAAAGGAATTTTCTTTTAAATTTTAGTATCGACTTTAAGGACTGCAGAATATTGTGATATGTTTTTGAAAGATCTAAAGTTGGTCTTGAGGTTTGAGTAATCTGAAGGATGCACATCATATTAAGTACACAGTGAGCCAATATGCTGCATAACTGAAAAAAAATACTGGAAATATATACTTGAGGATAATATGAGATGTCATCCCTAACGATGAGGATTAGTGTAATTATCAATGAGTGTTAAACCTTTTGTCTCTAAGTGAATAAAATAGGAAATGAAGATAAAATAATTGCTTTTCTTACCAAAGATGGGGCCAGATATGTTTGAGATTATGGCTACCCACTCTGTGAGACTTCCGATCTCTGGACTATTTTGAAAATAATGAGATTCTGGACTGTTACAAAGACATGATTAAGAATGAAATTGCACCAAGAGTTATGCACAATTAGGGACAATATTGTTGTGTAAGATTTGTTTCAGATTCCATTCTTCAGTTAAAGAAACTCCAATTTCACTGTGGGTATGGCACAAGCTTAGAAATCAACCTCAACAACATATTTGTAAAGATCTAAAAAATAATAAAATTCAGACCAAGCTTTTGAACAAAGGCTGATGTGCATGGAGGCCTGTAGTGAGGACCTGGAAATGTCAAAAAGAGAGTTGCAGATTGCATGGGAGTTTTTATTCTGAACCAGCAGGTGAAGTCTACAGGATTTCAAAAAGATCCAAGCTTCAGCATCGAAGTTCACAATCTCAGAGTCTGCAGATTAGAAGTTGCATTGCCATGGTGTCATCCTGTTCCTGCCTCAGTTGAAGCAAAACGCTTAGAGACACAGTATGGCTTTACCTCCTTCATCTTTATTCCGGGACCTGGAGGGAGAGAGAACGATCGCCCATGTGCGCAGAGACATGAGTTCTTGGTCTTCTCTCGAACAGATTCTTAATGAATTATATAATCACTTGCAGGGAAGACCATCCAAATAAGGCAATATACACATTGATTGGTGACCGTTACAATCAGTGAGTGTCAACAGTAAAGATTAATCCATCTGCTGTTACACAATGAATGTTCTTAACCTTGTTAACTGGCTTCACATAATGAATACCTTTCACATTGTTAACTGATTTTATATACTGAATTCTTCTTCATCTTGTTAAATGGCTTTACATAATGAATGCTTTTCTACCTTGTTAACACACTACCCTTGTGTCCAGCACCTCATTGCTTACTGCAAGTTCTTATCTGATCTGAGTCATGCTTAGCTGAACCTTTGTTTCACAAAACTCAAAACTTAACTCTTTCCCTACCTGCTCATACCTTATAAACTTTCTCATTCCCTCCTTTTATCATTTAATGGTAACCACTTAGATGGCACTACCAGCTTTCATAAGACTCCGACAGCTAGTATTTAAGCAAGTTGTTGACACACAGCATACAATGATTATAGCAAAAATTACTAGTCTGTTATAGTAAATAGCATTGGAAGAATCCTCCCATGTGGGAAAACATTCACCAGTAAAATTCTTAAATTCATAGTCCTTAGTGACCACTCGATCCCCTCCAAGTCGAGTAGGAACGAGCAAGTTCTCCAAAATCTACTTCTCTAAAGTCCAAGCTGAAAACAAAATTCAGTCTGTCCTTTTGTATCACTCCATGGTGAAATCTGAAAACTTGGATAATGGCAGTTAAATACTTAACCAAACTGACTAGGCTTCCATCCTTCCAGAGATGCTTCAGTTGGAGGATACCAGCGCACCTGAGTGTACAGTGCAACAGCTGCAGCTGCAGGCTAGGTGAACGCAGCATTCTTTACTGCTTCTGCTGTCAAATGTCACAAAACCAACTGGCTGTTGTGATGTTAGCTTGATCAGTGAACCTTCATATCCCTTAAATTATTGAAAGGCAAGGTAAAGCTCACGTTGTTTAATATCCATAGGAAGGCCACTGACAAAAAGTGTACCGACCTCCTCTTCACTGTTGTTAGCTTCTTCACTTTTTGTGCTCGTGACAGGGGAGCTGATTGAATCCGTTGGATCTGGTTGTGGAGGAGTGGGCAGTGGTCCGAAGGCGTGCTTTACCTGTGAATAGAGACAATCTAGAGATGATGTTAGCTGCTGAAAGTATCTATGCATTCCCTGTCTCATTCCTTCCTTGCCAAGGTAGTTATCAGTATGAAGACAGTCACACATTTAAGTACACCCAAACTGTGTCTGTCTATTTCAACGTGCTCAGTTGTCTTGAAGTCTGTTACTCTGTTCACTATTTATGACATTGCCAAGTCTTATACAATCCATAAACTTCTAAATTGTACTGCCTAAACAATTCAATCATTTATAAACAACAGTCAGTGGTCCTAAAATCAAACCCTCGGGGGAACCCCATTCAGGTTATTCAAAAATTATTTTCCTTTAACAAACTGATACTTGGCTCATGTGAAAGCTGTCAGGAAAAGTATTACAAAAATCTAGAACAGCAAGAAAAAAACAAAATGTTTCCTATGTTCTAGCCATTTAAGAGGCCATTTCAGTTCAGATTTAAATCTCAAGTATTTGTGGGAAACAAATGATGAATATTTTAAAATATGTTCTCCAAGTGGAACTTCCCAAATAAAACAGTCGGAATTACAATGGCAACTTTGGCAGAGATCAACATTCTTTTAATTTTCAATATGAAAGGGGCCAGTGAACTCTTGACAATAATTAACAGGACTGAAACAGCTCAGCCTCAAGTTATATTATTCTGTAATATCTAAACAAAACATTCAACTCAAAATGCATTCTTCTTTTTGTGAACACTGTGCATTAAAAAGACAACAGCAAAGACATTTTAATACAATACTGTCATCTGGCTACAGCAAGACCACTGACTCAACTGTTGTTTTTAAAACAGGCATTGTAGAATTTCAAACAAATCAGGAGCTCAAGGCACTCAATCAATTGGTTTTAAGGTTACAAGTTTGATAATTTTAAAAAGGACATAATGTTGTACAATTTCAATATAAAAACAAAACCTATTCCATTACATAGCCCACAAAACACATTGAATCAAGATCCTGATTCAAACAAGGCAAAACAGTTACTTAAAAGGATTTTCTGAAGCAGTGTTTTAACAAATCAAAGTCTTTAAACATCAAACACTCTCAGCATGGCACAATTTACATTGAAACTTTCCCTTTTCAGCCCAAGTGTTAGTACAACCTTAATTTCAGCGTTTCTTGTTTTTTTTTTGCATCTTCTCGCTGAAATTACACTAAGAAAAAGAGAAAGGAATGAATAACGGTCAATTTAGGAGAAAGAAAAGCTGCTAATGGGGATAATAGTGGCTAACAATAGCTAGTGTGAAGCAGACCATATGAGAACAGGACCTGATGTGAGTGTTGAGGTGAGATGCCTCAAGCCTAAAATTGTTGAACTCAATATTGAGTCCAGAAGGCTGTAGAGTTCCCAAGTGGAAAACAAGGTGCTGTTCTTCCAGCTTTCACTGACAGTTGCTGGAACACTGGGCGGCACGGTGGCACAGTGGTTAGCACTGCTGCCTCACAGCACCAGAGACCCGGGTGCAATTCCCGACTCAGGCGACTGACTGTGTGGAGTTTGACAGGTTGGACCGAAGGGTCTGTTTCCATGCTGTACATCTCTATGACTCTATAAACACAGAAGACTTGAATCCCAATTAAAGACACAGGACCCGAATCCCACTTTAACATAGAGAACCCGAACCTCTGTTTGTCAGCACGCTGGGGACTCTGACCCCTGTTTGTCAGCACGTTAGGGACTCTGACCCCTGTTTGTCAGCATGCTGGGGACTCTAACCCCTCTACAGTGCAGAGGACTTGAAGCTAAATTAAAGCCAGGGGACTCGAACCTCAAATTAACCCAGGGGGTTCAAACCCCAATGCAGCACAGAGGGCTTGAACTTCAATTTCACGCAGGGGACTCAAACCTCAATTAAACCCACCCAGGGGACTTGAACCCCAATACTGCGCAGAGGACTCAAACCTTTGTCAGTGCATTTGCGAAACTCTCTCTCTACGCTGAACTAATTACCATCTGAGGATTCCTTAGAATAGAGACTGATTGAACGGGGGGGGGGACTGTTTCTGATGCACAAGAATATCAGGAGGGACCAAGGTTTAGGTTAAATTCCCTACAGTGGAAACAGGCCCTACAGCCCAACCAGTCCACACCGACCCTCCGAAGAGTAACCCACCCAGACCCATTTCCCTATGACTAATGTATCTATCATTTAGGCAATTTGCCATTGCCAATGGCCAATTCACTTGACCTGCAAGTCTTTGGATTGTGGGAGGAAACTGGAGCAAACTCACTCAGACACTGGGAGAATGTGCAAACTCCACACAGACAGTCACCTGAGGCTGGAACCAAACCTGGGACCCTGGTGCTGTGAGGCAGCAGTGCTAACCACCGTGCCAACTTGTGGGCCGGTCTGTCTCGAGATACCAGTGTTCTGGGCGATTGCTGACACTGTCCGATCATTACTATTCGTTTGGATCCTGCCGACTGTGCCAATATTGTTGTCCCATCTCCGCCTCACTCGAAGCAAAATGCTTAGAGACACAGTATGGCTTTACCTCCTTCGTCTCTATTCCAGGCACTGGAGGGAGAGAGAACCATTGCCCATGTGCGCAGAGATATGAGTTCTTGGTCTTCTCTCGAACAGCAGATTCTTAATGAATTATATAGTCACGTGCAGGGAGGAGCATCCAGATAAGGCAACGTACAAATTGATTGAGTGACCATTACAATCACCGAGTGTCTATAGTAAAGATTAATCCATCTGCCATTACACATTGAATGTTTTTAACCTTGTTAACTGGCTTCACATAATGAATACCTTTCACCTTGTTAACTGATTTTACGTACTGAATTCTTCTTCTTCTTGTTAAATGGCTTTACGTAATGAATGCTTTTCCACCTTGTTAACCCACTGCCCTTGTGTCCAGCACCCCAATGCTTACTGCAAGTTCTTATCTGATCTAAGTCATGCTTAGCTGAACCTTTGTTTCACAACACTCAAAACTTAACTCTTTCCCTACCTGCTCATACCTTATACACTTTCTCAATGGTATCCATTGACAATTTAAATGTCCCAATTTTCAGTCAAAGTGCTTGGAGTGTGGGAAAGTGTATCTTATCCAGACAGCGTGCAAGATTGGAGGAAACTACAGTTTCCAGCTTGCAGCCATTTACCGAGTTGAGGTCATGCTAAATCTAAAGTTAGTTAAGGAATTTAGACCTCATGCACATGATATATGTGGAAACAGAAGTTGATGTTAATGAACAGGAAGTCAAGTGTTATACTCAGTAGGAGAGTAAGAAAACCATGCAATAAGTGAGTGGTGGGGCTGAAGATAGAATTTCAATACCACAGTAGAAATGAAAGTGTGAGATTTACAACTTGCAGCTTGCTTTAACTGTTGTTGCAGTAGATCCCTGAGTTGCATTCTCTCATGCAAAACTGGTGTGAAACTGACTAACAGCATTCCTGTATTGCCTGAAGTTAGTGTGAGAGTGGACTATGATACTATTTTAAATTACTTGCCGTTTATAGTAGTAGGAAGAACAAAGTCATCTCAACAGGAAGGAATTATCGTAAGGAAGTACAATTAAACTGGACAAAGTTAATTTCAGTAAGGACAGAAATCGTAGAGCTCTGCTGCACAGAAGAAGGCCCTTTGGTCCATTGAGTCTACACCGGTCAAAAACAAGCACCTAGTGATTCTAACCCCATTTTCCAGTACATGGCCCAGGCCTTGGCATCATGGAAGTGCACATAAAATTACTACTTAAATGTTATGTGGGTTTCTGTCTCCCCTACCCTTACAGGCAGTCAGTTCCAGATTCCCACCACCCTCTGGGAGAAAAGAACAGTTATTGTATTACCTGTAAACCTCTTGCCCCTTATCATAAATTTATGCCCCCTGGTCAGTGATTCCTCTGCTAAGGGGAAAATACCTCGCCATTGCTCTGCTCTTGACTATCAGTAAAGTTATGGAAAGTATCAAGCAGGACCTGCTCAGTGAGGCTCAGTTTGTGTTCCACCAAGTCTACTGACCTCATTACAGCCTTGGTTGAAATATGGACAAAAGCACAGAATTCCAGAGGGGAGGTGAGAATGACAGCCTTTGATATAAAGGCTGTGTTTGACTTAGTGTGGCATCAAGGAGCCCTAGCAAAACCCGAATCAATGAGTTTTGGGGGCAAACTCTCCGCTGTTGGAGTCATACCTTGCACATCAGGAAGATGGTTGTGTTTGTTAGAGATCAGTCACCTCAGCTCCAGAAAATATGCTCAGGAATTCCTCGGGATAGTGTCCTAGGCCCAACCATCTTCAGCTGCTTTATCACTGACCTTCCCACCAACATAATGCCAGAAATGCTGATGTTTGCTGCTAATTACACAATATTCCGCATCATTTGTGACTCCTCAGATACTGAATCCGTGCTTTGTTCAAATGTAACAAGACCTGGACAAGTAACCAGGCTCGGGTTGAAAAGTGGCAAGAAATATTCATGCCACACAACTGCCGGGCAATGACAATCTCCACTGAAGACGATCCAGCCACTGCCCCTTGACATTCAGTAGTGTTAATATCACTGAATCCCCCACCACTAACATTCTGGGTTTACCAATCATCAGAAACTCATCTAGACTTGCCGTATAACTACAGTGGCTACAAACTCAGATCAAAGGCTAGGAATATGCAGCAAGCAACTCACCACCTGATCCCATAAAACCTGTCCACCGTCTACTCAGCAGGAGTTAGGAGTGTAATAGAAATATTTATTATTCTTTCTCTGTCTCTGGGTCAAAGTCCTGCAATTCCCTCCCTAAGGGGGTTGTTAGTTTACCTAAAGCATATAGACTACAGTGATTCAAGAAGGCCACTATTACTTTCTCAAAGGCAACTGGGATGGCCAATAATTGCTGGCCAGGCAACGAAGCCAACAATCCCATGAGTGCTTTTATAAAGAAAGACCACCAGGAAGTCTTTGAATAAGGAAGTTAAAAGGATAAGTTTAAGTATCTCAAGCCAAATTAAAAAACACTGTACATCTGACACTTTGGAAGGTTGCATTATGAAGTATGAGCAACAGTTATTCAGGACAATTATTTGCGATAAAATTAGTAGCTATCTCGAAAAAATATAAGTTGAATAGGGAAATCATGTTTAACTAATATGCTGGAGGTTTTTGAAGAGCTAACAGGCTCTAATTGTGACACTGTTAGGCTGTACATGAACTTTCAGAATACACTTGGTACAATGCCATTGAAAAAAGAGGTCAGGAACAATGCTGATACAAAATTGCCTCAGTGATGGAAAATAGATTTGAATCCTGGTCCCCAGACCGTTAGCTGATTTTCTGGATCGGCATTCTAGAGACAATACCACTAGACTATCATCTCCCCAACCAACAACAAACACAGAAATTGCTGGCAAGTCTCAGCAGGTCTGGCAGCATCTATGGAGAGAAATCAGTGTTAACATTTCAGAAGTGATGATAGCTGGGGAAAAAGTTGTCTTTTTATGCAAAATATAGGGTGGTGGGAGCAAGTAAGGAATAGGTGGAGATCGAGCCCAAGGAGAAGAAAGAACATTTAGACAGACAAAGGAATGAATAACGGTCAGTTTAGGAGAAAGAAAAGCTGCTAATGGGGATAATAGTGGCTAACAATAGCTAGTGTGATAGCAGACCATATGAGAACAGGACCTGATGTGAGTGTTGAGGTGAGATGCCTCAAGCCCTAAAATTGTTGAACTCAATATTGAGTCCAGAAGGCTGTAGAGTTCCCAAGTGGAAAACAAGGTGCTGTTCTTCCAGCTTTCCCTGACAGTTGCTGGAACACTGCAGCAAACCTGTGACACAGATGTTAACCAGGGAACAAGGTAGTATGCTGAAGTGGCAGGCAACTGGAAGGTCTGAGTATTTTTTGCGGAGAGAACATAGGTGTTCTGCGAAGTGGTTACCGAGTGTTCCCAACCAAGATTGAATGGTGCTACTGTAAGTAATCTAATCTAATCTAATCTAATCTAATCAAACCTGTGACACAGATGTTAACCAGGGAACAAGGTAGTATGCTGAGTATTTTTTGCGGAGAGAACATAGGTGTTCTGCGAAGTGGTTACCGAGTGTTCCCAACCAAGACTGAATGGTGCTGCAGAAAGAAGTGTATGAGCTTTGAAGAGGGCTTCGCAGAACTATTTGCAGGCTAAACAATTTTCTATTTACGTACAGAATAACACCATGATCTACCACAAGTCACTCACAAGTTAATGTTTAAACACGCTCCTCAGACAAGGCTCAGTTTACTTACGCCTGACATCAGTAACAAGTCAAAGCAAAGCAAGACCAAGTGAAGATAAATCATAATACGTTAGACATGAAACCTCAGTGCTAGACAGAAAAGTCACTGAAGTGATCAGGGGAAGCATGTGATTGGAGTTGTTGTAAAGAGGTCAGATACATTTTATACCTAGTGAAGATTAGAGAGACTCTCTTGTCAGTGTCATGTAAATCATTTGTTTGGAATGGCAAATCAGACAAAGAGCAACCAGAAGAATTTCTTCAAATCCAAATTCCTCCTCCGGTCCCTCAAAGTCAGAAAGAAATTGAAATCTGACAGTATCACAAAATCTATTCAGTAAAGAAAAATTGAGTTAGGATCTTTGACTAAGACAAATCTATCTATGTTACATTCCTAACCATTAAGTGGTATGGGCAATCAAAGTCAAATTCAGGGTTGACACTAGGAGTTTGAGAGAGCAGTGTCCAACTAATGGAAGTGAAAAGAGATGCCCATATGAAAAGGGGAAAATGTCACATTGAAATAGCTGAAAAGAGTTACATATTGGTGAAGCTTTTTGCCTTCCTCTTATCAGGCCAAGAGCAAGAACAACAAATTTCAAACATCCACAACAGTTTATACCAATGAAGAAAAGGGCGCTGATTGATTACCATGTTGTTATGGAGAAAGCAGGAGGAAATGATAGGCCTGCTATATTTTGAATTACCTGCAGGCATGATAATTTCTCACGTGTTAGAGGTGGTTGTGATCATTGGAAATTGGCATTCTTGCATTTCTCCTGCTGAGTGCAAAAATGCAAAAAAATTGTAATGTCCCTCTTTTAAGCAGTCTGCAAGTTCTGTACTGCTAAGTAGCTATTTAAGTGGCAGTATGTAGGAAAGAACAGAAATAAATTGTTTTCATTCTTCTAAATGTGTACTCTTGTTAAAGGCACCTTGGTGTTACAGGAATACAATCATTTTTAACATGCAAATTATTCTAACAGTGTTGCTACGTTTCTGATTACAGTAAAAACAAATATGAAATACGTCCTGTTAAATTTCATTGTCGGTTTAGTCATAATTTGTTTTGGGAAATGATGTATGTGGACTGTTTTACGTTTTAATGCACAAGTTTTTTTTAAGTGGGGAGGGTTTGTGATATATTAGCTGTGAGTCTGTGATGTTGCCTCTTTGTTGGGGAACAGTAAGTAAGGTTGCAATAATGGCTGCCTGAAACAGAGCAAGTGTTAGGCTTAATTCAACATACAACTCATCGTAAAAGGCCAACTCAGAATAGTATTGCTAAGAGAGATTGAATTCTGTAATTATTGTTCCATCAGCCAGATGTCAAAGGCTGCTGTAGGTTTGTAAAACTTTGCTGCATGAAATGTGCAGCACAAGATCTTCACTCACTCACTTCACAGTATTTCCTTATACAAAGATTACAACTTGCAAAGGAAGACAGGTTGAAGACACGTCTTTCACATCCAAAAAGACTCAATTCTGAAGATCATTAGGTGGGAATATGTAAGTGGCGTATGCGTTGCATAAGTTGAGGAAAGGAATACCCGAAGCCTTTGTATTGTTTCATGCATCCAGTTCTGGTCGCCTTATTATAGGAAAGATGTGGATGCTTTGGAGAGGGTTCAGAGGAGGTTTACCAGGATGCTGCCTGGACTGGAGGGCTTATCTTATGAAGAGAGGTTGACTGAGCTCAGACTTTTTTCATTGGAGAAAAGGAGGAGGGGTGGGGACCTAATTGAGGTATACAAGATAATGAGAGGCATAGATAGAGTTGATAACCAGAGACTATTTACCAGGGCAGAAATGGCTTACATGAGGGGTAATATTTTAAGCTGGTTGGAGGAAAGTATAGAGGGGATGTCAGAAATGGGTTCTTTACACAGAGTTATGAGAACATGGAATGCATTGCCAGCAGCAGTTATGGAAGCAAGGTCATTGGGCACATTTAAGAGACTGCTGGACATGCATATGGTCTCAGAAATTTGAGGGTGCATACATGAGGATCAATGGTTGGCACAACATCGTGGCTGAAGGGCCTGTTCTGTGCTGTACTGTTCTATGTTCTATGTTTTATGTTCTATCATTCAGCCTTTTGTCAAAGATAGGTCTCAACAGGTATAAAACAGTGTGTATGCTGCATTGTGCAGGAGGCTGCCTAATGATTGCACAGCATCAACAAGGCTGGTCAAGTGCAGGTATTTTATGCTCTCCTTCATGTAGCAGGAATGCCATCTTCCTGGGAGCAACAATCTGATCAGCAGCGGCAGCAACCTCACTATGATATGGAGACATATAATTTAATTTGTTAACATAGAGTGATAGATATGTATAGCATGGAAATAGACCCTTTGGTCCAACACGTTCATGCTGACCAGATTGCCGAAATTAATCTAGTTCCATTTGCCAGCATTTGGTTCATATCTCTCTTAAACCCTTCCTATTCATGCACCCATCCAAATGCCTTTTAAATGTTGTAATTGTGCCAGTCTCTTCCACCACTTTGGCACTCATTCCATACACACACCACCCTTTCTGTGAAAAAGTTACCCATAAGTCCCTTTTAAATCTTTCTCGCCCTATAACTATGCCCTCTGGTTCTGGATTCCTCCAATCCAGGGAAAGGACCTTATCTATTTACCCTACCCATCCCTCATGATTTTAAAAACCTCTGTTAGGTCAGCCCTCAGCTTCTGATGCACCAGGGAAAACAGCCCCAGCCTAGTCAGATGCACTTCACAACTTCATGAAGCCCCAAAATGCATAACAGCCAATTAAGTACTTTTAGAATTTAGGTGCTGCTGTAATATAGTAAACACAACAGCCAATTTGTACCAAGCCATATCCTGCAACAGCAATATGATTATGACTAGATATCATTATGTTAATTGAGGGAGAAATATTAACCAGGACCATGGGGGAAAATTCCTCAGCTCTGCTTTGAAATAGTTCCATGTGATCATTTTTGTCTACTGAGCAGGCATTTAGGGTGTTTTGATTTAACATATCATCTAATAGAAGGCATCTCCAACAATACAATATTCTGTCAATACTGCTCCAGAGTCTCAGCCTAGATAGTTGCCTCATGTATGGAGTGGGGCTTGAACTTTCAATGCGAACATAGTGAACCTGAGACCAACTCTATTACAATGATTGTATGGTGACATATAACATTCACCATGTACTACCACTTTAACCACTGTTTTCAGAATATACAGCATGTTCCATTAAATTGTCATAGTGTGGATTACCATCTTGTCCTTTTACCACTTCACCAATAACATCCCTTCACCCCCAATTCTTTTCCCCGTCAACAATTAGAAATCAATTGTTCCTAATGTTTGAAATCTTGTCAGCCTGTATTTGTGTTTGCTTACTCTCAAAACTGCATGCCCAATCAAGAATTATTAATAAGAACAGAATATGCAAGAGGCTTTGGGGAGGTTTGCCTATTTTCAATTCACAGTGATCTCCCTTCAAGCCCCTCTCCCTATTGGATTGCTCTCCCATTTTGTGATATATCAAAGGTAGCAGTGATCTAATAAATTCACCTTTCTTTATCAATGCCAGAGGAAATATATTCCCTTTTTTCAGTATATGCCAGATTATGCTGTTGCAGTCAAACAAATTTTCTTCTCCGAAACAGCTGACTTTAAAGTGAATTGTTATCCATTTCCCCCCACAGGTGTGCATTAAAAATTTAACTTGTCACAGCCAATCTTTGCAATCTCCTGCAGCTGAGGTGGTAAATTTGCTGTTTGTTATTTGGCTCAAAAGTAAAGATAAAGAAGGTGCAAAGTTCATCCTTGGTCTTTGATCCTAGCTACATTGATAATCAAGATTCTTTAATAGATATCAGTTTTCCTGAGGTGGAGGAGGGTGGGTGGGGTGGGGATTGATATCTTGATTTTCACTTCCTAGATATAAACTAACGCTTGTATAATCGTCAGCTGTGGTTTTGTAGAACTGTCACTTGTCAGAAGGTTGGAGCTTTGAGCCCTTCTCTGTCGACTTGATCATATAATGTAGTCTCAAACTCCAGGGCTGAACCAAGAGAATGCTGCAATTTAGTGCCGTTTCAGGCAGGTGTCAGATACCTCGTAGCATGTTTTATTGTTAAAAATCACACAACACCAGGTTTAGTCTGACAGGTTTATTTGGAGGCATTAGCTTTCAAAGCACTGCTGACTTTGTACACCCCAGTCCAACACCGGCATCTCCAAATCCTTTACAATGATCATGTTAGTTTTGGTTACTTCATAAGTAGATCTCAGAACTTTTTTAAAGTTACATTTTCAAGACAGCTTTTAACAATAGGTGCCATCTCTACTCAACTAATGCATTGAAGGTGTGAAGTTAAAGTCTGTCTGTGTCCCAACATTAGGTCAGACTAATTCTCTTTCTAAAGTGAGACTTAGAGAATTTTACATGGATTTATGCAGTTTTTGAGCAAAATAAAATGTAATTCTGCAAGTACAAATTCACCCCACAAACTGAGATGTGTGTTTGTGCAGAGGAAACTGAGTGAGTGCTTGTATGTGTGGAGGTGTGACTATCTGTGAGTGTGTGTGTACGTGTGAGAGTGTAATGGGGTATAAGTCTGTGAATGGGTGCCTGAGTGAGAGGGAGTGTGGAGTTGTATGTGTGAGCGTATGAGAGAAAGCTTGGTGATGAGAGAGGTCTGCATGGGTGTGTGGGTCTATAAGGGTGTGTGTGTGTGAGAGTAAATCGTGCAGTGGGGTCACCTTGGGTTCATGTCGCACTACAAGTGACCCCATTGCACTATACACTCACACATACACATACACGCACACACACCTACAGACCCTTTCTCATATGCAAGCTCTCTCTCATATGCACACTCAGGCACCCTCCACACTCTCTCCCACACACGCACCCTGTCACAGACCTATACTCCATAACACCCCCACACATGCACACACTCTGTACTTCCCTGCACAAGCGCACACATAAGTTTGTGGGGTGAATTTGTACTTGCAGAATTTTGTTTTATTCAAAAACTGCATAAATCCATGTTAAATTCTGTAAGTCTCACTTTAGAAATAGAATCAGTCGGACCTAACATTGGGTCACAGACAGACTTTAACTTTGCACCTTCAATACATTATCTGAGCTGAGATGGCACCTACCATTAAAAACTATCTTGAGAATGCAACATTAAAACAAGTTCTGGGATTTACATATGAATGAACCAAAACTAGCATGATCATTCTAAAGGATGAAAGACTCAAGCTAAATTTACTTAATATTACATTCCATGGCACTGTAATCGTGTTGCTATAAATTCTGTGTCGCATGGTTCTGCTCCACAACTACTTGATGAAGGAGCAGCGCTTCGAAAGCTAGTGCTTCCAAATAAACCTGTTGGACTATAACCTGAAGTTGTGTGATTTTTAACTTTGTTCACCCCAGTCCAACACTGACACCTCCAAATCATGTTTTGTCGAGTGGCATTCTTCCCAGTGTTCTGAATAATATTAATCCATCAGCTAATAAGACCACAAATCAGAATATGTTAGATCAGAAGTAGGCCATTCAACCCATCAAGTCTGCTGTGCCATTCAATGAGATTATGGGTGATCCAATAATCCTCAATGACACTTTCCCAGCTTTTCCCTATAACTTAAGGTTTTTTTAATCAATGAGGGAATCAATCTCAGCAGTGAATATAACTAATGATCCACTCTCAACAGTCTTCTGTGATAAAGAATTCCACTGATCACTACCCTCTATGAGATGAAATTCCTCCTCATTTCAGTGAACTCCTTTACTCTGAGATTATGCCTTCCGGTCCCAGATTCTCCCACTCTCTGCATCTATCCTGCCTCAAGTCCCTGAAGAATCTTTGTTGTGAGCTATGAGATATTTTCTTAAATATCTGCCACTGGTCTTGCTGCTAAACTCATTTCCCATTCCACTCCAGCTAACTCTGTCCTCATTTCTTTATAATTATCCATAAGTGAAGTTTAGCACAGTTGTTTCTAACCCAAGTTTTTCCCCTTCAAATTGAATGCTAAATTCTGACATGTTATGGACACTGTTTCATAAGGGATCTTTTACTTTGAGATCATTTGTTATACCTGCTTCATTATACATCACCAGATTCAAAATAGCAAGATCCCTGATTGAAGCCGAAGCATATTGTTCTAGGAAACTGTCTCATATATACTGTGAATTCTTCTTTGTGGCTACCTTTGCAGATGTGACTTTCCCCATCTACAGGAAGATTAAAGTTATCTGTAATTAATGGATTGCATTTTATACGTACCCCCATCATTTTCTGATTAAATCTGTCTACTTTATAGCTACTGTTAGGAAGCCTGTTGACTTCTCCTATCAATGTTGTCTTCCCCTTGTTATTTATTCCCTCCATGTGGATTCTGTATTTTCTGCTCCAATTCACATCTTGCTATCGTATTTATTCCATCTTGTACAAATAAAGTTACCCCTCCACCCTTTAGAAAATTAATATATCTGATAAGTTTTTGAGTTCTATTTCACATTTTATCAACCTCCCTTGCCTGGATGCTTTTCTACGGTCATAGATATCTGAATGATGGTAATGTCCACTGGTTGCCCCTTTAGATTCACCTCGCTGACACATTTTGCAATTTCCTTATCTAGTTTTGTTGCTACTTTCTTTTCACTTACCCCTGAATATATCATTCTCACTTTATCACTCACAAAGTCACCTCTTCTATCTACTGGACTGACTTTATCCTAGGATGTTTCATTTTTTCTTTGACTTTTCTTGAACTAGCTTCTCTCGCTTCCTTTTCCAGTTCATTGTACAATCAGCATTCTTATTCTTTTAATATTGCCAGGCTTGTTTCTTTCGGGATTTTGCTGGATACAACCCGGGGTCTCATTCTCTTCCTTGCCGAGCATGATTTCACCTACCCATTTGATAGGGGGTTCCATCAATGCTGCTGGTGTTTATTTGTGCTGTCATTGTAAGCCTTTTAATTGTTTATATTCTGGTAGTTTGTCACTGCATTCCAGCATAGTTCCAGTTCAGTTAGTGACGACTTGCCCATTGAGACATAGCCACAATATTCCCAGTGGAGGAGCTCAAATGTTTGATCTGACTAGATCTGCCTTTGGATAGAGCACCCATGACAATGATGGTGTGGCCGCTATATTAATGCTGTTTATGCGAACTTGGTGTACACAAATTAATTGCAGTATTTTCAGTGATTGCACATGACCCAAAAAAAAAGTCATTGTCTTTAAACAAAATTAGAAATTCAGAGGTTCCACAAGGGTCTGTCTTTATACTTGCTAATGGAAAATGTGTGCGCATATGTTCCATGAGGATAAAATAAACCTAATTATGTTGGTGAAATAAGTCATGTTTAGGTGCAAAACAAAATTCTTGATGTCTGTTTAATTGTACTCAAGTATAATAAGAGAAAACCTGAAAAGCAAAAGATTTGCAATTTAAAGTAGAATCTTACATCTGGAAATCACAGCAGGGGTTCATATTGGCTGTAAGCAAGGGTTTAACACATTGTAGATTCAATGTACGGTTAGACTATCACAAGGCTATAATTCAGATTTCTAAATACTAAATGTGCTCTGTCACCAAATAAGATAAATAATTAACTTGTACACTTCCCTTTCTGGTCCCCACGTTTATTGGTATTAAGTTCTCTCCTCAGATGTTGCTCTGCTCTCCTGCAAATCTGCCATTATCATCTCTCTCCTCAAAAAGACCCTTGCAAACTCCACTCTATTATCCTTGAGCATGTTCGCCTCCCAAATCAATGTTCTTCATCTTCGAATGTCTATGTTTGAATCCATCCAATCAAGCTTCCCACTTCCCAGAGTAACAAAACAACTCTTCACAAAGTCACAAGTGACTTTGTGTGATTCAACAAAAGTAAATTAACTTTCCTTATCCTTCTTGATTTGCCAGCGAACTTTGACATGGTTGATCACACCATCCTCCATCAATGCCTCTCCATTGTTGTCCAGTGAGTTGTGAATGCACTTGCTGGTTCTCTTTCCACATAGATACAAAGAGAATAGGAGCAGGAGTAGGCTATTTGGCCCTTTGTGCCTGCTGTGCCATTTATTTTGATCATGGCTGATCTTCCAAAATATTAGTTTGTTCCTGCTTTTCCCCTGTATCCTTTGATCCATTTATCCACAAGTGCTACAGCTAACTTCTTCATGAAATCATATAATGTTTTGGACTTGAATGCTTCCTGTCACAACAAATTCCACAGGCTCACCAATCTCCACGTGAAGAAATTTCTCCTCAGCTTAGTCCTAAATGGTTTACCCTCTACTCTTGGACTCTCCTGTCAACTTCCTCCTGCATCCTGTCTAATCCTGTCAGATATTTATAAATTCCTATGCGATCCTCTCACATTCTTGTGCACTCCAGACATAATCTCCTTTTCCATCAGTCCTGCCACCTCAGGAAGCATTCTGGTAAATCTTCGCTGCCCTTCCCATTATTCCTCAGATAAGACCAAAACTGCACACAATATTCTAGGTGTGGTCTCACCAAGGCTCGGTATAATTGCAGCAAGACATCACTCCTCCTGTACTCTCATCCTTTTTCTATGAAAGCCAGTATACTTGCGCTACTAGCTGGCTTCCCACATGCCATTCTCTCAGAACCTGAGGCCATCCAAAAATCAGCTATTTGTTGTCCTTCCATTAAATACATGCTATTCATCCATCACCTTTAAAGAGGTAGAGAGGAGACATTTTAAAACAAGAATAAGAATTTTGGAAATGATAGACGAGTGGAAGTTGGTTCAAGTAAGGACAAAGGCAGCAGAGTTTTGGTTACAGTTAACAGTCATATCAATTAAACAGAGGTTCAGAAGTTTGCAATAACGAGAGAATGGCTTGACATATTTTTCAATTCTGAATGTAGGCCCAAAAGTACTGCTGTGAAATGATAATGGGTTGGCAGGGAGTCCAGAGAAACTCTTGAGGAGAATTATAGTCCAATAGTCAAGCATTTTGCTGTGATGCCATCTATCAAAAGTTCTCTTTCCGTATTATCCTTTTTTAAGCAAGCTGAACAGATATTAATGTGTAAATGAATGCACACTCCTGACTTTCCAATGTTAAGCTTGCTTAAAAAAGGATAATATGAAGTTGAGACCTAGAGGTGACACCGGCTTGTAACTAGTACCTATATACTAACCTCTCCCCTAGCCTGAGGAGCAGTGACCCTCGGGTTAAACCACCACTAGTCGTGTCTCTCTGTCATGGAAGAGAGGCCCTGTGGGACTTTATCTTTTTAGTACCTACATTTTTGTTTATAATCTTTTTGTCAGCCTTCAATGCAAGAAAAGGCCCAAGGACACTCCCCAGGGGTGCCACAAAACAAAATCTGATACTGAACTATACAAGGAGATATTAAGGTAAATGACTAAAAGCTTGGTCAAAGGTAAGTTTGAATGAACTTAAGATTTTAGCATTTCCTCCTTTTAGAAGCTCAACCTATTATTATAGTTTTTTGAAAGTATAACCAGTTTCGTGTCTGATTTTGTTTTAACGCTTAGCTGGATCTGTGCAAGTCACATTGTCAGATCTGGATGTAATCCTGGAGGTTTAATCTCTCGATGTTTCACTGACATCCATCTCACCTCCTGCATGCTTCTGCTATTTGATGCTTGATTGTTGTGATTTAAATCCATTCAAAATCCATATATTCTGGACAACATTTACAGTTTTACTGATAAATTGCTGTGAAACTCCATGTTCTATGAAATAATAAAAATAGATTCCTGGAGACTCCAGGGGTGTTCCAGTGAGTTGGCAGCTACATTCTCTGAATGTTTCTGCCACTGTGCAATCTCCAAGGTCTGTGCGTAATAGGGCATCTGGAAACAGACGTTGATGCTTCAGTGCGCTGATTGACATGAGAAACTCCAAGTGGCTGTGCGTTTACGCAACTTTGAGGGAATATTGGTCAGTAACATGAAGTGCAGGTGTTGTACCTGCTGTCAGTGAAAGATTTATAGATTACAAATGTGCCACATGTTTTATTGGAGGTATGAATCTGTTTTGTTAGAAAGAGATGAAAAAAGATTTTTTTCCAGTATCGTTTATTTGGAAGGGAACTTCTTCAACAGAAGGGAAATCTTAGGATGAAGTTTCTGCTTGCAGGACTGTAGCGTTCAGTCTTTGACCCTTGCTCACATTTCAGAGTAGAGTTTGACCAACACTGCACTGAAGTGCACTGATGCAAGCTCTATCATGTGATTGCAGTTGCCTGCCAGCTCATGTTTATACTAATACAGAGTGAGAAAAGACATGTCTGGCTATTGTCTAATTTTAGAAAGTTTCCATTTGTAAATCACTAATTTTCCAACAAATACGACACATGCACAATACCCAGCCATAGGTTTTGACTATTCAGCTTGATGAGATTCCTCCACCAAGTAGCCAGATCATTAGCTGATCAACCTCAACGTTAGTTTCCTCTACTATCCCCATATTCTTTGATTCATTTCTGATTCAGACAAGAGGTATACTGCATCTCTGTATGGATCCAAAGTCATGTAATGATGTTCGGGGAAGGTGATGGAGCAGTGATAATATGACTGGAATAACGATCCAGAATCCCAGGCCAAATATTTTATGTACACGGAATCACACCCCAACACACCAGTTAGTGAAGTTTTAATTCAATAAAAAAAACTTCAGACTGGCCTTAAGGCAACCATGTACCCACCATCAATTTTTGTAAAAACCCATCTAGTATAATTAACTTTCAGGAAGGAAGTTGGCCATCACTACCTGATCTAGCCTACATGTGATTCCTGACCCCCCTCAACAATTAGGTTTGGGAATAAATGCTGGTTTAGTCAGTGACACCCACCTGTCACTAACAAGTGGTTAAAAAAGAACATCTGTCTACCTAAACCTATCAGTGTAGCATGAATCTTTTCACGTCGAATGACATCAAAATTCTCATCACATGAATGTAAAATCAACAGCATAGTTACCTGCTTCAACACAGCAGCAGTATCAAGGTGGCCTGCCTAGGACTGAAAAAGAACTTGATCAGTATCTTCTTGAAATAGATATTTTGTTTCCTCCAAGTTCATTGCTTCCTCAGCTGGTACCTCCCATTGTTCACCAAATCACCTGCTTCTGATCAGTGGAGACGACTTGGAGGTGATGTCAGGACCTACAGAGTTGATCCACAGAAATCTGTCATGTCTACTTATAACAGGCTTTGGACAGTCTTTCATTTTCCACTTCACCTGATTAAGGAAAGTACTCCAAAAGCTGGTGATTTTAAACAAACCTTATGGACTATAACCTGGTGTTGTATGGCTTCTGACTTTGTCTACCCCAGTCCAATGCCAGCCTCTCCGCATCAGAGTTTTCATTGATAGATGTTGCTGTCAAAGGATAGCCTGATTCCTAACACAAATATTTTGAGGGATAAAGCCGATTGTAGCCTTTCTTTTAATGTTGTCTATGAGGTCTAACCTGACTGTAACCTTTCTTCCAACATTGTTAATGATTTAAGTTTGGATCCATTAGGTTTATTTTAGTGAAGAAGAGTATAAGATTTTGGCTCAAACCCATATTTGAATGTGGAGTTCTAGCACAACTGTGCAATTGACTTATTGAATTGTCCATTGAATCTATGGGAAGATTCTACATTACCCTAATGTCTTTCAGTGAGTAAATTATAATACGTTTGACTTTGAGCTTCCCTTCTGACTGACCTGAACACCACAAATTGTTTGTATGTGAATTGACTTTAGCATCTGATTCAATCTTTGATATAACTAGATTAGATGTAGCATTAAATTCCCATAATCTGAGGTGACACCTCAATTGAAGATGAGACAATCTGAGAAGATGCGGGTTTACTATGATGCTGACTTTTCTGGTTTTACAAAGCTATACATTTGAGGAAGAAAACATAGGAAGCAAGGAGTTGTGCAGTTTTGAGTGAAAGAATGGGTCTGTGTGCACCTTTACTGTATGAATGTATAAAAATGGTGGGAACACATATTTATCTTTAAGGACTATGTGCAATCCTGGAAGATATAAAACTGTAGGATATTTTCTGGATTAAAAAGGGCTTACCATATGATTTCTTGGAAATGAAGACAACTGTTTAATATACATTGTACGCAATCTCTTTTTGCAAAATCAGATGATTGTGGAGAAAAGGCAAGCAAATATTTTATGAAGATAAGAGACAGGGTTTACAGCTCTTAATTGCTGGAAAACCCTGGATTTGAAAAGATTATAGGATCTTTATGTTAATGGTTGCTTTGCATTTTTTTTGGACTTGTGTTTCTTTATGTTTTAAAATCTGGGGATTCAGAAGAGAAAGATCTCCAAGACTGTCAATGAAAACAAGCCTCTGTCTTTTCTGAAGTTCAGCCTTGGTTGAAGTATTCTGAGGAAACAGATAAAATTTTCAAGTCTTACTACCTTGCAAATTCTGAAGAGCTAATTGGTAATCACTTTCCAACAACTTGAACTAACTTGATTTCTATTCAAATCAAAGCCTTGCTTGAAAGACCTTTCAATCTACGACTGCCATCAATTAGTTTTCCTTGACATGACACCTGGTGGAGTGTGTGAAGTTGTCATATTCCAGATTTTGTTTTCAGACCATAGCCAATGTTTTATGCCTTTTTAAAATAATATCTTCTCTGCAGAAACTTTTCTTGTGGCGTGTGGATATGCTTGTGTTTAAGATTAATGGGGTATCGTTTTAATTCTTGGGTTAGATGTCAAACATTGTTTGCCACTTCTCTTAAGAGTTATTGTTTATAATAAATTTATATTATTTTGAGTTCATTAAAGAAGCCTCATGAAAATCTTTTATTCTGCATAGTAGCACAAGAGAGAATTATTCAGCCGGTTTTGTGATTGAACTAACATAGTATGGTGTGACTGTGAAAGGTCGGCTTGTTTATCAGCACGTTTCTCCTGTCAGAGCCTTGACAGTTTTAATACTGAGCAGAACATGGATAAAACTGAGAGAGAGTGAAGAGACTTTTGGGAGTTAGAAATAAGAGAAAAAGCAAACCTTCAATGGTTAACCCAGCTGGGTCTGGCATGGCTAAACAAATTCTAGAGTCTTTTTTGCTTTAATCATTGTAATGTTCCTTAATTCATATTTTAGGAATCACTTCTAAGACCTTTCAAAGTAACACTGTTGATTTATACAGGATTATGGGCTGTTGACACTTTTGAACTGAAAGCTTCTGAACAGGGAGAAAGGGCAAAATTGTCTGTCTAAGCAATCAGGGCCAGGTTTGAACTGAAATTTAAAGGTGGAAAAACATTGTGTTTGTCTCGGTGTGTTCTGAAATGACCCAACTTTGCCATTGTGTAATGTATGTAGATTATCGACTCTGAGCCACATTATTACCTGCTCTGATAGGTCAATGAGCAGGTGCACACTCTGTTTCCAAAGCGTTAGGTGTCAGATTGTGTTAACAAATCCTTTTGATGTGGCCTTGAGGTTTTTTTCTTTATTGAATATGCCTCATCACAGCACGTATGTGTTTGCTTGACTCGAATGCACCTTGTGAATCAGCGTCATGAGGGCACATCTGCAGGATGGACCAATCGGCCTGGCAGTCTCCATGGAAACTTCAGATCAGTTCCCAAAAATCTTTGCAAGCTGAGCAAAGATCACGCAGAGGTCATGTGAAAACAAAAATAATTCATAAAATGTTTGAATGATGATGCAATAGAGTTGAGAAAACCTCTGCACATAGAGCATATCTCTGAGTGAGGGTGAACTGAAGCTGCAGTAGTTTGCTGTTTAACCATGAGGCTGCCAGCGGGTCCATGGGACCTCTACCTGAACCAATTTGATCTGCTTTTCAGTGACGCACGGCTACTATTATAGCAACAAAAACATTCCCAATATTCAGAACAAAAATTGCTAAAATATTTACCTGAAATAACCAAGAATGTAAAGCACAATTTTATATGAAGAAATATCAATTTTTTCCCTGTCTTCACTGTCACTTTTTTTAATCCCTCCTATTTTTACTCAACCCCTATTCATTTGCCAACACAACAACATTGATTGAACCATGTATGTGTCGTGATGTAGGATAACCTGACGGGTTTTAATTTTGTAATTGGAAATTTTCTCTTACTCCCTTATTTGCCTCCATTCTCTTGCTTCTCTCTATTCATTTTTTTTTCCTCTGTTGTTTCCAGCCCTCCATTTTGCCCTTCCACATTCTTTTTGACTTTTTCCTTTCCCTTTGCTCCCTCCTTCCTCCCCCCACCTTTTTCCTCTTGTCACTCTCCTTCCTTTTGCCCTTTCCATTTTTTCCTCCTTTTTTGTCTATCCTTCCCCATTTCCTTTTCTATCTACTTTCCTTTTCTACATGTTGAATGTATAAAATAATAAACTTATTGTTTTGATTTTAGGACAACTCCCCTTGAAATAGAAAAGGTTAAGAAGTAATCCAATAAGACCATTCAAGGTGATAGCTTTTGAACAAATAACTATCTTTCTAACTGTCTTTATTTTCCTCTCTCTTGCGACTCAATCTCCTATTTGTTTACTCCTTCTTTGCCCATCTGTCTCCCACCCACCCACACCCCACCCCATGTCTTCAGCATATGTAACCATGTTTTGCTAGCTACGAATAGTTCTGATGTTGGGTCCCTGGACCCAAGCATTAACTCTGCTTTTGCACCACAGCTGTTGCCAGACCTCCCGAGTTCCTCCTGAAATTCTTGTTTTGTTTCAGGTTTCTAGCATTCATTGTTCTTTGTTTTGCTTTAGGATAGCCTGCCCCTAAGTTGGTGCCTCAATGTGCTGGTCTTAAACAAAACCTACTTGTGCATGCTTCAGGAATTCATCCACAATAGTGTTACAGCTAAAGTGGTTTGCCAAGTGTCTATGTCAACTAAAATTACCCATGATTACTATAGTACCCTTGTTGCAGGCATCTCGACTCTCATGTTTGATGCCATCCCCAACCTTACCACTACTGTTTGAAGGCCTATAGAAAATTCCCACTAATATTTTCCACTCCTTGTTGCTTCTTAGCTCTACCCAGTTTGATGTGAAATCAAGATTTCCTCTGTCAATATCCTTTCTCACTATTGCATTGATTTAGTCTTTCACTAACCATGTTACTCCACCATCTTATTGTTTTACTTATCGTTCTTAAAGACTGAGCACCCTTAGGGGTTCAGCTTCCAGCCTTGGTCATCCTGCAGGCATATCTCTGAAATCACAATCATAATCTACCTCTGTACAGCTATCAGTGCTGTTAATTTATCTATCTTATGAATGCTCCATCTGTTAGAGAGAGAGTGAGAGAGTGTGTGAAATGCTCTCAGAGGACTCCTGCATTCCCTACCTAATGGTGGTCATTCATTCCCTTTATGCCTACCTACTCTTTACCTCTGGTCTGTCCACCTCACTATGTACAATCCATGAAGATCTCAGCCTTGCAGATACTCCACAGTGATTCCAGCTGCTGCTCCAGATCCAAATTATGAATTTCCAGTAGTTACAGCTGAATACACTTCCAGTACATTGTGTCACCCTGGGTACTGGACTGACATCCCCATTGCACAGGAAGAACCTCCTACTGGGACAAGCTGTCTTGCATTGATTCAGTCTTAAATTACTCTCTTTCCGTTAACTTCCTCTAGTTTACAAAATATTAAGTACTGTATATATCAGATACCTTACCTTATTCCTTATGCATTAAATCCTCAATCTAAACTAAAGATTAATTTTTACTTTAAAGATTGGACCGTGGAAATATTTACCTGGTCTTGCTTACCAAGGTGATCCCTTGCACTGCTCCAGGTCTCACTTATGGACTTACATTTTTCTTACAATGTCACTGTTGAATATTTTCGAAGCTCACCTTTCCTGTGCAGCTTTTGAACTCTTGGTCTCCTTGATACTATTTCCCAGTCATGTCACGCTTCTGATATTTTTTATCTCCCCAACTTGAAAATTTCTGCTGTTCTCTCACCCTGTTTCAAACCTTCCTGATCTCATGTAAGATTTTATTATATTACTCACCTGCTTATGTTTGCCATTTATATATGTTATTAACTTTACCATCAGTTTGTACACTGTATTCAAATTTAAGTATAGAAAACACCTTTACCAAATATGAGGCACTCATCAAACAGCTAGTGTTTTTCTCTGTAGTAGAGCAAAAATCAATTCAAGTCAGGCCCAGTGAATCTAGCTTTGTCCCTAACTGCCTGTTATAGGGTCCTCACCATGCTCACTCCCTCAGTTATGCTGACTGCCTGTCTCAGGACTGTCATCTTACCTGTTCATCTCAGTGATAATGACTGACTGTTATGAGGTTCTCACTTTGTTTGCTTCTCCCATTGTTGCAGGCTGGCTGTTGCTCATTCACCAACAAGACTGCTCTATCAAAAGAACTAGCTCAGGTACATTGGGCTGGGTATCTCTTGGAGGGAGATGGTAGTAAGGGAAGATGGTGAACATAATCCAGACCCCCAGGCCAGTGCTCTGAGGATATGGGTTTGAATCCAAAATCGAAAGGGACTTTTTAAGAGACATTTCAAAACACAGTTGTCTCGTAAAGTTTATGACACAATTGGGATGAAGACTTAATGAGCTGTGAAATATATAAAAGCCAGCTTAGTCTGGGGTGAGAGATGAAGATTTTGAAAGGGAACTTCTCCATTGTAATTGAGCCAGTTCTAATGAAGTGTCCGACATGATTGAACTCACAGCCTTCTTAACCAAAGGCAAGAATAATACCAACTAAGTTACGCTGGCAAGGAGTGAAAAGATCAACTAAGAATTTATAAAGAAATTCACTAGGTTAATGAGAAATGACTATACTTGGAGCATTCAGCGCACATTTTTTCCTTACAGCTATTTGGCAGCTGAAGAGTGCCTGGCATTTTAACTTGCATTTTGACCATGAAATGAATCATACAGAAAATAAATTCAAAATATAAATTCTGCATACTAAATCACATTAGATGTGAATGTAGGAGATATGGTAATACATTTGCAGATGACACAAATTGATGGTGCAGTAGACAGTGAAGAAGGTTATCTCAGAGTACAGTGGGACCTTGATCCAATGGGCAGAGTGGCAGCAGGTGGAGTTTAATTTAACTAAACGTGAGGTGTTGCATTTTGGGAAGGCAATTCAAGGCAGGACTTGTACGCTTAATGGTAGAGTCTAGGGAGTGTTGCTGAACAAAGAGACTTGTAGTTCTTTGAAGGTGGAGTCACAGGTAGACAGGGTAGTGAAGAAGGCGTTTGGTATGCTTGTTGTTATTGGTCGGTGCATTTAGTCTAGGAATTGGGTGGTCATGTTGCAGCTGTACAGGACATTGGTTCGGTCACTATTGGAATACTATGTTTAATTCTGGTCTCTCTACTATAGGAAAGGTGTTGTGAAACTTGAAAGGGTGCAGAAATGATTTACAGCGATGTTGCAGGGTTGGAGGATTTGAGTTTAAGGGAGAGGCTGTATACGCTGGGGCTATTTTCCCTGGAGTGTTGGAAGCTGTGGAGTCACCTTATGGAGGTTTATAAAAACATGAGCATGGATAGGGTGAATAGCCAAGATCTTTTCCCCAGGTAGGGAAATCCAAAACTAGAGGGGATAGGTTTAAGGTGAGAGGGGCAGGTTTAAAAGGGATCTAAACCCAGAGGGTGATGTGTGTATAGAATGTGCTGGTACATTTACAATATTTAAAAGGTATCTGGATGGGTACATGGACAGGAAGGGTTCAGAGGGATATGGGCCAAATAATAGCAAATGGGACTAGATTAATTTAGGATAACTGGTTGGCAAAGGCCGAATTGGAGTTATGGAAGGAGTATTCATGTCACAGCCTGTCAGAATGTTAGTCTGCAGATTCTTCCACTGTTTCACACTGCTTTCCAAGGGAAGAGTGCGAAGATGTGCGAAAACAAGGGTTTGTTTTCATGCTGTACAACTCTCTGACCATGACGCTAAGATCTCACTTGTACTTAATGATTTTTCATTTGTGTAACTAATTTGAGAATCCCCATCACATCCATACTCATTTACAGCATATTGATTTCTAAACTTACGCAGCATATATAATTTAACACTCCCCCTACACCTTGCAAGTTTTGGTTTCAAACATTAAAGCACAACATTTGAGCACATCACTATGTGATGCATGCAGAGATGCACCATTCTGGAGTAGTGAAGACATGTGCAAGTTTAGATTTTTAGATTAGATTACATTAGATTACATTACAGTGTGGAAACAGGCCCTTCGGCCCAACAAGTCCACACCGACCCGCCGAAGCGCAACCCACCCATACCCCTGCATTCACCCCTTGCCTAAGGCTACGGACAATTTAGCATGGCCAATTCACCTAACCTGCACATCTTTGGACTGTGGGAGGAAACCGGAGCACCCGGAGGAAACCCACGCAGACACGGGGAGAACGTGCAAACTCCACACAGTCAGTCGCCTGAGGCGGGAACTGAACCCGGGTCTCAGGCGCTGTGAGGCAGCAGTGCTAACCACTGTGCCACCGTGTCGCCCACAATTATTGGTCATTCCTGACTTCCTTCAGAAGGTATGATTAGGGTATAGTACACATATATTCCAAATGCTGTGTACTTAAGCATAATATATGACTCAGCTTAGGCGTGTAATTTCTGATTATTTGTCCCATTTGAAATGTTAACCCAGTTCTTCACTGAATCTTGGATCAGTGGCTTTTCTTGGTTGTTTAAGTGTAATTAGTGTTTATATGGTCTTGATGTTCCTATGATCCCCAGGCTCGTGTAGTCTCTCCACAAATGACTCACCTTTGCCTTCCTTTATGCTTAGAGGAGAAAGTGAGAACTGCAGATGCTGGAGATCAGAGCTGAAAATGTGTTGCTGGAAAAGCGCAGCAGGTCAGGCAGCATCCAAGGAGCAGGAGAATCGACGTTTCGGGCATGAGATTCTCCTGCTCCTTGGATGCTGCCTGACCTGCTGCGTTTTTCCAGCAACACATTTTCAGCTTCCTTTATGCTTACAATTGTAATAATCACTGAAGCTCTTTCAGTCATTTCAATCATAAGTCTGAATCTTACAGGCTATTTTTTGCTGAATACAGACAGCTGTCACTCATGACTTTAGCATATGCCTGACTTTTTATTGTTTGCTAAATTATTTAATTCACTGTTTTCAGAACCCTCCTATTTCCTTGTCAGGAGCAAATGGCAGGGAATCAAGGTTTTATCAATAACTTATCTGACAGTGTCTTGACTTGGCATTGGTTGCAGTTTTACTGCTACTGATGTTGTTTTCACATCTTCGCACTCTTCCCTTGGAAAGCAGTGTGAAACAGTGGAAGAATCTGCAGACTAACATTCTGACAGGCTGTGACATGAATACTCCTTCCATAACTACAGCCTTCAATACACCAGCTGCTTGCTTGGCTAGCCCCAACACAGTGGGGGTGAGAGGGAGTTTTATAGGCTTCCACAATCCCTAACATTGCTGTTAACATGAAGAAAACTCAGTAAATTTCTTTTTAATGCTAGTGAACAGTAGACTGTGCTGTTGGGCTTTTCATGGCATGATAAACTTCTCAGCTTTCTGGGGAAGACTTATCAAACCCATGCTGCCTGGAACAGGCAGATCTCTGCTTTGTAATGCTAAAACATTATAAGTACATAATAAGTACATATAATATGTTGCCATTGCTCTATCATCAGCAGTCATATCTTAAGCAGTCTAAGTACCCCTAAGCTCCAGAATTCTCTCCCGAAAGCTGGTTGGCTGACCAGGTCTCTGCTCCTTTAGATTGCTCCTTCAAGCCCATTTATCTGACCAACCTTTTGGTTAAAACCTTTGGTCCTAATTTATAATGTATCCATGCTTCTCTGAAGGACTTGAATGGTGCTGTGAAAATATAGTGTATTTTTGTTAGTTTTGACATAAACAGAATGTTTCATTCCGGTTCACACTATTGACCAAGACCGCTCTATTGCTCTACTTGTCTCTTGGCCAAATCACCACCTTCCCAACATTTCCGTTCAACCAAAACTATGCTGATCTGGAATCCTCATTGTACTTCTAGCAGCACTTGGCTAGAAGGGATGAAGGTAGGAAGGAATCTGAATAGATCAGGTGTTAACTTTGCTTTGAAGTTTCCAGAAGCTCTATTGGGAGAAGGTCCCCAAGCTGCTGTTTACATTGGCACAAGAGATGACTGGCATTCTGCTGGCATTTCTTACATCCTTGACCATCAACAGGAGCTAGTCAGTGCAGCTAGACTTGGTCAGATCAGTATCCTTTTTACCCGTGGAGTGAAATTGAACCCAGCTAGGACAAGCCACTGTTTCCCCTCGCATGATGTCAAAGGGGTGGATTGTGCTCAAATAATTCCCTGACTATGCATTATTTTTCCTGCACTTGCAGAGTTGTGTGATGTAGTTTGCTCGCTGAGCTGGAAGGTTCATTTCCAGACGTTTCATCACCCTACTAGGTAACATCTTCAGTGGGCCTCTGGGCGAAGCACTGCTGATAATTCCTGCTTTGTATTTATATATTTAGGTTTCATGATATCATTTCCTGTGGTGATGTCATTTCTGCCTCTTTTTCTCGGTGGGTGGTAGATGGGGTCTAACTCGATGTGTTTGTTGATAGATTTCCGGAAATCTATCAACAAACACATAGAGTTAGACCCCATCTACCACCCCCTGAGAGAAAAAAAACAGGAAGTGACTTCACCACAGGGAATGACACCACTAACCCAAAGAAACGCAAATATATAAATAGAAGGCA
The DNA here is from genome assembly GCF_004010195.1 of Chiloscyllium plagiosum. NCBI lineage: Eukaryota > Metazoa > Chordata > Chondrichthyes > Orectolobiformes > Hemiscylliidae > Chiloscyllium > Chiloscyllium plagiosum. The sequence continues at coordinate 7,188,439 of NC_057733.1, forward strand.
GGAATTATATCAACAGTGCTTCGCCCGGAGGCCCACTGAATATGTTACCTCGTAGGGTGACAAAACATCTGGAAATGAAACTTCCAGCTCAGTGAGCAAACCTACATCCAGAACCTCAACCTGAGCTACAAATCTTCTCAAAACTCGCTAAACCGTGTGTGAGTCTGAGTAAAACGCTTCTATTCCACCAACAGAACATTGTCATCCTGATCATAGAACACCTCTGAGTGTGAAGTGTGCAAATTACTAATGGGACTAACTGAGTTACTGTGTCAGAGAGTCAGTAGGGGCACACCAAGCTGAATGGCTGTCTTCTGTGCTGTAACCATACTATGAAAACAGCCTTCATCTTGTGAGACAAACTTCCTAATCCCTGCATCATAAAAGAGACTGGGAGATATTTTGTTGACCCATGTAACCAGACCTTCTCTGTAATAATCACTAACGCCCCATTACTATAAACTTTCAATTGGAGTCCATTTCATGTGATTTACCATTAATTGAAATGAATTTGTTCTACTTCAGGCTGAAATCTTTTAAACCTTAAGTGGTTGCCTATTACATCAGATTTTCTTTCTCTGAAGACTACTATTTGTAGCTTTTTAAAACAAAGCCATTTAAAGTATTTCATTTATTTAGGAACAGATAATGCAGTTTGTCATCTTCAATGTATTTCTTTGCGAATTTTAGTGTTAAAGGACGCAGCACCTATTTCTCTTCATTAAGTTGTTCAGTATGTTGCCTACAAATGCTATAATGCAACTTGACCATGATTACTCAAAGAATTGCTCCAAGCATGTGCCATATGTCCATGTGCCTTCAGGAACCTTTAGTCTGGTGGAGAGGAGATGAATTGCTAGAATGGAAGATTGTTTTGATTTGGGAATTATCTTTTTTTGGGAATCTGAATGTTTTAAGATATTTTATTTTGAGATTTGTGTGCATTCTAATTGAGAATGTTTGCATTATGCTGCTTTATCATCAACAAGATAAAAACAATGACTGCAGATGCTGGAAACCAGATTCTGGATCAATGGTGCTGGAAGAGCACAGCAGTTCAGGCAGCATCCGAGGAGCTTCAGCAAAATCGACGTTTCGGGCAAAAGCCCTTCCTGATGAAGGGCTTTTGCCCGAAACGTCGATTTTGCTGAAGCTCCTCGGATGCTGCCTGAACTGCTGTGCTCTTCCAGCACCATTGATCCAGAATTATGCTGCTTTATGTTTCAGTCTACAGGCTTGACTTGTATTTTGTGACAAGTGTTGAGGTCATGGAACTGTTTGTCAGTGTGTAGGCCATAGTACCTATCCCCTCTCACTTTTGTGATATTTTCCCAAACAGAAATGCATGATAACTTTTGGTGTTTCCCATTTCTATCAGTATGTGGTACTGGATGTAGGTGGTTGTCTCAACTTGCATGGCCTTGCACCTACCTGGTGATTGATGAAAGTGAATTCACCACCATATACACATAGAGAGAGATACTGTTCTTAGAGAACAAATAAGTTTAATGATAGCAATAAGTTAACTGCATCTACTGTCTGAAAGCTGGAATAAAAACTCCTGCCTGCCCCTTTCTGTTGATAGCACACCCATTTTGGGGTGGAGGCATGTACTGTAATGTAAACACTAGCCCCTAGGGAGACATTATCTTATACAATGACTCTGTTTGCAGGAAACCTCTGGCCCCAAACCCCATGAATGCAGAAATAATGGAACATATTTCTTCTTCCAATAACTCCATACAGACTGAGGTTAGACCTGCCAGAGGCAATTAAACATGTTTCTCTTTCCAAAAGCTTAATACAGTCAGGGGTTAAACCTGGCTTGTATTATTGGATTTCACTATTTTTTAGATAAACAGAATACGTGACTTTTTTTCACCAATCTCCCTAGTGATCTTTTCTTTTTTAAGACGGAAAATAAGCTGAGACGGGTAAATGTGAACTCTGTGGTACTGTCCATCGAGTTCCATTCAGCAGTCCATTTTAATTGGATTAGAAATATTTTAAATCCAGATTTAGTAGTTAATTTTCTGCATTAGTTGTGAGGAAAGCATCATGGACCAGTATCGGTAAAGCTAAGACGCCAACAATCAGATTCTTGTCATAGCATAGCAGTTCCATCGATCACAGCAATTTAATGCCAGACTGGAGTAAGACGTCAGTCACACAAGTTTATTTACCCAGGGAATTATCTGCTGTCTTCAGTGACAGTTTGACTAGAACTGAATAATTAAACTTCTTCTACAGAGTAATCACCATCTGCCACTTCCTATCTAACAGCATCTGAACTTTTTTGGCAACCTTAGGAGAACAGTTTTTCTCTCTCCTGATCTTCCACAAATAAGCACCTGCAGCAAATAATTGACAGATTTCAAAACTGCTGCAATCCAGCACAATCAATCCTTTGTATTCTGCAGTTTGTTTTCTTTGGGATGTGTAATGCTACAATTGCATAAAAACATAATTAGTTATTCTGGCTGTTTGACTACACCAGACCTTATACTTCCCAAACTTTTCCTATTGGGATCAATGCACGATTTTTAAGTAAAATACACCTGCCTTTTCATTAGGTTTCCTTCTGAACAGGAGCCAGGTCTCAAAGATTGGTCAGTAAGGCCACATTCATCTTTGATAATATTGAGGATTTCAAGGAGCCTTGCAGCTGTTAATACCATGTCAGAGCTCCAAGGCAGCTTTTGCAGCCTCGCAGCTCACAACTCCAGAAATTCAGCTTGTGACCCCACACATTTTGGGAGTCCAGATATGCAAGTGACTTATACTGTAAACTCCATTTACAATGAATTAATCACCTGACAGAAATTCTGCATACACACTCTGATCATCAACAGCAATTCGAACTTTGGTGTTACTTTGGACTCGAACATTAGTTTTGTTTCTCTCTCCACAAATGTTGCCAGACTGACTGACTGAGTTTCTCCAGCACTTTTTTAAATTCAGATTTCTAGCATTTGCAATACTTTGCTCTTATTGACTATTTATCCACCCTCTCAGCTTTGTTCATGTGTTATGCATACTTAATGATCCATGTACATTGCATGTTAAATAGCTGGCCTGACAAATATATATGCAGAGGGACCGAAAAGAAAGACTTGTTTTCACTTGGGGCTTTTCACAACTTCAAGACATTCCAAAGCATGTTAAAATTGTAGGTTAGAAACCACTTTCCAAGTAACATATTCCTAAAACAAGCCGTATGATAATGATCAGATACTCTGCTTTTTTACTGCTGCTGGATGAGGGACAAATGTTGTTCTAACATTTTTTGAAATAATGCGAGCAGTTTTAGGGGGTGTGGATGGTTCGTGTTATAGCCAGGTAGGGTGCCAGTTTAGTGAGGGGGTAGGGTAGCAGGTGGGTGAGGTAGATGGTGGGGTGTAGTCAGGCATTGGGGAGGGAGTGGTGCGAGGCTGCCAGGTAGGTGGATGAATGTTTAGGGACAGAAAAGGGGTTGAGGTGGAGTGTCGGTTCTGGCGGGTTCTGGCATGAGTTGTTGTTTGCTAGGGCTGGTGGGGAGTGGTATTGATTAAGGGGGCATTGTTGGGAATTAGCCTATCCTCTTGAGGCAGGTCAAGGGTGCTAAGGATTGAGAAGGGGTCAGTGTGATCTTGGTGTTCATTTTAATAGTTACCCAGGCATTAAATTAGATTCTTAATTCTCTGATGTTTCTCGGATAATTATTGAGCTTGAGAGTCCGTATCCTCCTGTTTTGTAGCTACACCAGGTTGCCCCTTCATTTTTTTAGGTATGCCTGATGCTGCCCCTGGCGTGCCCTCCTGCACTCTTCATTGAAGACACTAAAGACTTATGCTCCAGAACTTGCCACATTCTGAGCCAAAACTGCTCCAGTTTAGCTACAACATTGGCACCAACCCAACAATGTGGAAAGTTGCCCAGATATGTCCTGTATACAAAATATTAGGACAAGTCGCCTCTGCCTCCGAGCTTACTTTCACAATCAGGATTCCCGCCCACCTTCCGAGGACCCCTTCGTCCACCTCCAACACACTGCATCCACCTGGACACCCCGCGCTGGCCTATTACCTGCCCTCAACCTCTTCATTTCCAACTGTCGCCGGGACATTAACCGCCTCAACCTGTCGATCCCCCACTCCAACCTCTCACCCTCACAACGCGCAGCCCTCCAATCCCTCTGCTCCAATCCCAACCTCACCATCTAACCAGCAGATAAAGGGGGCGCAGTGGTA
>NC_057733.1:7194724-7220198 GCF_004010195.1 Chiloscyllium plagiosum
CCCCCCACCTCACCCCAGTTCCAAACTTCCAGCTCAGCACTGTCCCCATGACTTGTCCTACCTGCTTATCTTCTTTTCCACCTATCCATTCCACTCTCTCCTCCCTGACCTATCACCTTCATCCCCTCCCCCACTCACCCATTGTACTCTATGCTACTTTCTCCCCACCCCTACCCTCCTCTAGCTTATCTCTCCACGCTTCAGGCTCACTGCCTTTATTCCTGATGAAGGGCTTTTGCCCGAAACTTCGATTTCGAAGCTCCTTGGATTCTGCCTGAACTGCTGTGCTCTTCCAGCACCACTAATCCAAGTCCAACCTGTCCAATTCCACTACCTCCAACCCCAACCCCATCAGTCTACTTTCAATCATCAGTAAAATGATAGATGTTGCCATCAATAGTGCGAAGAAGCAACATGTACTTAGTGATGACCTGCTCACTGTTGCACAATTTGGGTTCCATTAGGCCAGTGCAGCTCCTGACCTTTTGGTTCAAACATGAAGAAAAGAGCTGAATTCCAGAGGTGAGGTCAGAGTGAATGACTTTGACATCTAGGCTGCAAATGACTAAATGTCGCATCAAGGAGCTCTCGCAAAACTGTCCTAGGAATTGCGGAAAGCTCTCCACTGGTTGGAGTTATATCTGGTACTTGGAAGAATGGTTGTGGTTAGAGTACAACTTACAAATTAGGAGCAGGAGAGAGAAATTAAGGCCCTTGAGCCTGCCTTGCCATTTAATACAATCAAGGCTAATCTCATCTTCATTTCATTTTGCTGCCCAGGACAGTGTGTGAAGATTGGGTATATCCGAATTGCAACTCCAGATTTGCTTCTGTGATGGCATAAGATCTGGGCCATTAGTTTTGTTTTTCTCTCTACACAGATGCTTGCTAATCTGTTGAGTATTTTTCAGAATTTTCTGTTTTCAACACTCAACTGTTATCCAGTCATTGTCTCATTATTGTTAATGGGAGCCTGATGGAATTCCCTGTCTAACAGCATTGTGGATCTGCCTACAGCATATGGGCTGCAGTGGGTCCTAGAAGGCAGCTCACTACCACCTTCTCAACAACAACTAGGGAATGGGCAATAAATGGTCAGCAAAGCTCATGTCCCATGAGTGAACAAAACAAAACTTGCTGTGTGTAAATTGCTGTGATGTTAACTCCATTTTAGCAGTGACTGTGATGATACTATGGCTTTAAAAGTGTATTTGGTCCTTTTCTTGAAGAAAGGTTAGGCAGATATACTGAGCAGTCTGCTTAAAAACCCATTAAATAAAGCTTGTAATGCTTTGGTTTTTTTTTCTAAATTCACAACACTAGAAGCATCCTGAATGGTGCGGGTGAAGCTCTCACAGAATCAGGACTTTTAGTTTTTCACAACAGTTGTTGCTGGTGTCTTGAAACTGGGTTTGGAAGCTGCAATACATCTCTCTCTGCTACTCACACTCTCAGTTTTCTCTTGATATTTATCCTGCTGGACTGGAGAATTACATGTGAGACAAACTATTTTATTGAATTTTCCTTTGCCAAGGATGTGTTTATGCAATGTTGCTATATTGGAACAGTTACTGTTTTGTAGTTAAATAATCTATTATTCTGTTAAATTTTCCATAGAGTTAAATTATTCCAGTTCTTCTGTGTTTTGCTTCAAGGCTATTAATTTGACCAATCAAATTGCATCTGGTACTCAACGCCTGGTACCTACCTTTAAAATTCAAAAAAGTTAACATCTAGACTGTCTTCTTAATATATTTTGAGGGTGTTTGGTCTGATCCATAACAGGTTAAGCTTCAAAAGTTAACTGAAGTGTTTGAGACGTCCTGAAGTTGTGATAAGCGCTTTATAAATGCACATTCAACTTGATGAAAAAATAAATAACTCAATTTGGAAAGCCATCAGCATCTTATATGCTGTGGACTCTGTCACACCTCAGTGCATCCTGTGCTGAATACTCATTCTTTGCTGCGAACAGCTTTTAAAGGAGATGTGAACAGCACACTGACAATGCTAGTAGCATTATCTGATTGCTGCTTGTAAATACATATTCAGTTGTTAAATTACTATAACCAGTTAATGAATGAATCTAAAGACTTTACAGAGTGCCCTTGTGGTTTTCATTATTATATAGTGTATAATATGCAAACCATTAACTTTTTAACACATTCAACAATATTCTTTGATATTTACCAATTTTTTCCCCTAATGGGTTTTTGGCTTTACATCAGTATTTTCAGAGGGTCCTTTGATGTTATTTTGAATCATGCATGGAATGTGGGTGTTGCTGTAAAGACACCACTTATTGCTTCTCTCTAATTGACATTGCGGAGGTGCTAGTGTGCCACTTCCTTGAATACAACTGAATGTTAATCAGCCACTTGCTAGGAATTTGGAGCCACATATAGGTCAGATGAGATAAGGACGACAATTCTTTTCCCTAAAGGATAAGAGTGAACCAGGTTTTTTTTAATGTCAACTCAATAAACTTGTAGTCTGCATTTACTGACACCATGTTTTTATTCCAGATTTATTTCATTAACTGAATTTAATTGTTGGAATTTGAAGTTGCTTCTCCAGATCGCTAGCCTCAGCCTCTGGATTACAGTTCAGCAATACAACTACTTTTTTTCTGTATCCATTAAAAGTGTTTCAGTATTTACAGGGGGTGACTGGACTTGTATTAGTCTTTGGAAGGGTTTCTGGAAACAAGTCAGTATTTGCAGGTCAGCGTATGGTATTGCAGTGGGGTATTTTCAGAGAATCTCTGGACGGGTCTTGATAATTGTAGGAGGTTTCCGGAAGTATCAGTTTTTGCAGGGTATTCTGGAAGTGAATCACTGTCATCTGCAGCAAATTGTCACTGACTACACAGCCTCCCTGGAAGTATGGGTATTTGCTCTCACCCAACACAAGGAAATCTCTTAATTGCTCACTAAAGGGAGTAATTTGCTATAAATCATCAGTGTGGAACTGCACTGCAACTAGCATCAATGTACAATATTGGTTTGGAAAGTGAGTGTGAGAGTGTGGCGACTGTGCAGATTTTGCAAAATATTTGTTCGGAGTTTATCAAGGAAAAATCCACGGTGTCATGAAAATTCTGAGAATTCTCTACTATTTCTTAAACTTTAAAAATTATATTGACTAGGGAATGAGAGAAGAATATCTACACATGTTTACAAAGACACACAAATTGGCCAAAAACAGCAGGAATCTAGAAGGTTGGGCAAACTTTAAAGTTCAACAGAAAGTCACAAAAAGAGCTATAAAGAAAAGTAAGATAGGACATGAGAAACAACTAGTACGGAATATAAAGACAGGTAGCAAAGGTTTCTATAAATATATAAAACTAAGTAGAGTGGCTAAATTAAATGTTGGTCCTTTAGAGGATGAGAAGGGGCAGTTAATTATGGGAGATGATGAAATGGCTCAGGCATTGAACAGGTACTTTGCATCAGTCTTCACAGGGGAGGATTCTAATAACATGCCAGTAATTGACAAAGAGACGAAGGTAGGTGAGGACCTGGAAACAAATATTATTACAGAAGAGTTAATGCTGGATAAGCGAATGGAGCTAAGGATAGATCAATCTCCTGGCCCTGATGGAATGCATCCCAGGATAATAAAAGAGATGGTGGGAGAAATAGCAGATGAACTGGCGGTAATTTTGCAAAACTTGCTGGACTCTGGGGCAGTCCCAGCAGATTGGAAAATAGCAAATGTGATGCCACTGTTTAATAAGGGAAGTAGACAAAAGGTGGGGAATTATAGACCAGTGAGCTTGACTTCTGTAGTGGGGAAGATGCTTGAATCTATTATCAAGGAAGAAAAAGCAGCGCATCTTGAAAGAAATTGTCCCATTGTACAGACGCAGCATGGGTTCATGAAGGGCAGGTCATGCTTCACAAATCTTTGGGAATTCTATAAAGACATTACAAGCAAGATGGACAATGGGGACCCAGTAGATGTAGTGTACCTACGTTTATAAAAGGCCTTTGACAAGAGGCTGCTGCACAAGATAAGGATGCATGGTGTCAGGGGTAGAGTATTAGCGAGGACAGAGGATTGGTTGACTGATAGAAAGCAAAGAGTAGGGATAAATGAGTGCTATTCTGGCTGGCAATCAGTGACTAATGGTGTGCCTCAGGGATTGGTGTTGGGACCACAATTATTTACAATTTATATAGATGATTTGGAGTTGGGTACCATGTGTAGTGTGTCAAAATTTGCCGATGACACTAAGATGAGTGGCACAGCAAAGTGTGCAGAAGACTGTGAAACTTTGCAGAGGAACATAGATAGCTTGAGTGAGTGGGCAAAGGTCTGGCAGATGGAATGCAATGTTGGTAAATGTGAAGTCATATATTTTGTTAGGAGTAACAGCAAAATAGATTATTACTTGAATGTAAAAAGTTGCAGCATGCTGATTTGCAGAGGGACCTGGGTGTACTTGTGATGAATTGCAGATGGTTGGTGTGCATGTATAACAAGTATTTAGGAAGGCAAATGAAATTGTGTCCTTCATTGCTAAAGAGGTTGAGTTTAAAAACAGAGAGGTAATGTTGCAGCTGCACAGGGTGCTGGTGAGGCCATATCTGGAGTACTGCGTGCAGATTTGGTCTCCTTACTTAAGAAAGGATGTACTGGCACTGGAGAAGGTGCAGAGGAGGTTCACTAGGTTGATTATGGAGTTGAGGGGTTTGGTTTATGAGGAGAGGCCGAGTAGCTTGGGATTATATTCATTGGAATTCAGAAGAATGAGGGGGGAATCTTATAGAAACATATAAAATTATGAAAGGAATTGATCTGGAGAAGGTGCAGAGGAGGTTCACTAGGTTGATTATGGAGTTGAGGGGTTTGATTTATGAGGAGAGGCCGAGTAGCTTGGGATTATATTCATTGGAATTCAGAAGAATGAGGGGGAATCTTATAGAAACATATAAAATTATGAAAGGAATTGATAAAATAAAAATAGATAGGATGTTTCCACTGGGATGTGAAACTGGGAAAAGAGGGCATGACCTCAAGATAAGAGCAAGCAGATTTAGAACTGAACTGAAAAGGGCTTCTTCACCCAGAGGGTTGTTAATCTATGGAATTCCTTGCCCAAGGATGTAGTTGATGCTACTTCAGTAATCGCTTTTAAAGCTAAGGTAATTTTTTGAAAAATAAAGGAATTAAGGGATATGGTGAAAACACAGGTAAGTGGAGCTGAGTCCACACAAAGATTGGCCATGATCTTATTGAGTGGAGGAACAGGGTCAAAGGGCCGAATGGCCTAGTCCTGCTCCTAGTTCTTATGCTTAATTGATTGTTTGAACTGAGAATTGTTATTCTGCTTTATAGCAAATTTAATCAAGTGAAATTGGAACATAATGTACTGTACCATGAATTTGTCAGCTTTAATAAGCCTCATTTTTATGAGGATTCTGCTTGAGCGATCACACAGTAATCTTGTTCCTTTGTATAATACCAAAGAATTTCATACTCTCTGAAACCTTTGTGTCAGAAATGTTCTCTGCTGAGTGTTTCTGAGTTACCTCAACCACCAGGGTAAAGCTGCTGCTGTATAGCATAGAACATTCCAGCTCAGTACAGGCCCTCCCGCCTTCGATGCTGCGCCGAGCTGTGGATCCAATCTGAAGCCTATTTATCCTCCATCATTCCATTTTCATCCATATATTTATCCAATGACCATTTAAATGCCATTAAAGTTGGTGAGTCTGCTCCTGTTGCAGGCAGTGCATTCCACGCCCCTACTTCCCCCTGAATAAAGAAACAACCTCTGACATCTGTCCTGTATCCATCACCCCTGAATTTAAAGCTATGTCCCCTCATGCTAGCCATCACCATCTGAGGAAAAAGGCTCTCACTGCCCACCCTATTTAACCCTCTGATTATCTTATATGTCTCAATTAGGTCACCTCTCAACCTCCTCTTCTCTAACAAAAACAGCCTCAAGTCCCTCAGCCTTCCCTCCATACCAGGCAATATCCAAGTAAATCCCCTCTGAACCCTTTTCCAAAGCTTCCACATCCTTCCTATAATGCGGTGACCAGAACTGTACACAATACTCCAAGTACAGCTGCATCAGAGTTTTGTACAGCTGCAGCATGTCCTCGTGGCTCTGAAACTCAATCCCTTTACCAAGAAAAGCTAACACATCGTATGTCTTCTTAACAGCCTTCTCAACCAAGGTGGCAACTTCCAGGGATCTATGTACATGGACACTGAGATCTCTCTGCTCATCTACACTACCAAGAATCTTACAATTAGCTCAATATTTTCTATTCCTGTTGCTCCTTCTAAAGTGAATCACCTCACACTTTTCTGCATTAAACTCCATTTGCCACCTTTCAGCCCAGCTCTGCAGTTTATCTATGTCTCTCTGTAGCCTTCAACTCCTTCAGCACTGTTCCACAACTCCACCGACCTTAGTGTTATCTGCAAATTTACTAACCCATCCTTCTACACCTTCATCCAAGTCATTTATAAAAATGACAAACAGCAGTGGCCCCAAAACAGATCCTTGCAGTACACCACCAGTAACTGAACTCCAGGATGAACATTTCCCATCAACCACCACCCTCTGTCTTCTTTCAGCTGGCCAATTTCTGATCCAAACCGCTAAATGACCCTCAATCCCATGCCTCTGTATTTTGTGCAATAGCCTACCGTGGGGAACCTTATCAAACACCTGAGTGAAATCTATATACACCACATCAACCACTTTACCATCATCCACCTGTTTAGTCACCATGTCAAAGAACTCAGTCAGGTTTGTGAGGCATGACCTATCTTTCATAAAACCGTGTTGACTATCCCTAATCAATTTATTCGTTTCTAGATGATGATAAACCCTATCACTTTACCCACAAGTAAACTCTCGAGTAGTATTAACCATAAAATTCATAGGCTATTTCACAAGTCTAATCCTAGCAATCTACTTGAGTGTAGGTGAGGAGGCAAAATTAACCTGACTGTCCCTGGACAATGGAGGGTAAAACTTAAGTCATTGCTGATTTTCTAACATACAAAAGACAGCTATAACCATACAGGAACAGTCTAACATATGTGCATTAATGGATTGTGTCCCTGTTTCTACACCTGATCACAATCCATTAATGCACATATGTTAGACTGTTCCTGTATGGTTATAGCTGTCTTTTGTATGTTAGAAAATCAGCAATGACTTATTTATAAAGTGACTTTCATGTAATAAAATATCCCAAGGCACTTTACAGAAACATTATGAAGCAAAGTGTGACTTTTAACCATAAATATAGATATTGGACTAAAGTTTCACTCACAGCTCTGGAAGCTTATGTCTGGATGTCTGTTGACTCAGCAGACCTGTCTCTACATAAATGGCCATGATGTGTACCATTTTATTCTCCTTAGAGATAGGAAGTGGCCAAGGAGGTGGGCAAATGTCATAGTAAGCTGATTAGAGGTCCCTTCTTGGTGCATTGGCCCAGTTATATTAAAGATAGTTAAGCCTCTAGTGCAGAATTCTTACAAGAATTCAACTACTCCCCTCATTCCCTCTCATGTCTCCCACGTCCCCGCCATACTACTTGACCACTCACTCGTGCAATATGTGGAATCATTAAACTGTACAGTAGCACAGGCAACTCATGAAAGTATACATCCATTGCAAAATCTATTTTGAAAATTGCAACTGCTTTTAGAGCTTAGTAAAAGTAAATGAGACACTGCTTTCCATATTCTCCATAACAGAAACCTTACCCTGCTTCAAACTCTTAATAGTACTCCAATTAATGCTAACATTGCACTTTCAGCTTGTGTAAACAGACCCTTATTACGTTAATCTGTTTTGTGACTCTTGGAGTTCAGCTTGGCAATCATATGACGGCAATCAGAGGTAGGTGTAGTGGCCATTTAAGAAGGAGGTAGTGAGGAAACTGAAAGGTCTGAAAGTAGGTAAATCAACTGGACTGGATGGGCTACATGCCGGGGTCTGAAGGAGACAGCTGAGGAGATTGTAGAGGCATTGGTGGTGATCTTTTAGGAATCACTACAGTAAGGGAAGGTCCTAGAAGACTGGAAAATGGCAAATGTAACACCCCTGTTTAATAAGGGAGGGAGGCTGTAGGCCAGTTAGCCTGACCTTGGTTGTTTGTAAGATTTGTTAAGGATGAGATTGTGGAATACTTGGAAGTGCGTAGTAAAATGGGACTGAGTCAGCATGGATTCATTAAGGGGCAGTCATGTCTGACAAATCTGTTAGAATTCTTTGAGGAGATAATGAGCAAGTTAGACAAAGGAGAGCCATGGACATTATCTGGTTGGATTTCCAGAAGACCTGGGTGGCACGGTGGCTCAGTGGTTAGCACTGCTGCCCCACAGCACCAGGGACTTGGGTTTGTTTCCAGCCTCGGGTGACTGTCTGTGTGGAGTTTGCACATTCTCCCAGTGTCTGTGTGGGTTTCCTCCGGGTGCTCCAGTTTCCTCCCACAATCCAAGTATATTCAGGTTAGGTGAATTGGCCGTGCTAAATTGTCCATAGTGTTCAGGGATGTGTAGGTTAGGTGCATGAGTCAGAGATAAATGTAGGGGAATGGGTCTCGGTGCGATGCTGTGCGGAGGGTCGGTGTGGACTTGTTGGGCCGAAGGGCCTGTTTCCATACTAAGTAATCTAATCTAATTCTTAAACCTTTGACAAGGTGCCATATAGGAGGCTGCTTTATCAGATAAGGGCTGTGATGTTAGGGGCAAGGTACTGGCATGGATAGAGCAATAAGCTGACTGACAGAAGGCAGAGAGTGGTAACAAAGGGATCTTTTTCAAGATGGCAGGTGGTGACTAGTAGAGTTCAACAGGGTCCATGTTGGGACCATAACTATTCATGTTTTGCATTAACAATCTGGATGAAGGACTGAGGGCATTTTTGCTAAGCTTGCATTTGACATAAAGGTAGGTGTTGAGGAAATGGGGATGTTGCAGAAAGACTTGAAATGGCTAGAAGAGTGGGCAAAGATGTGGCAGATGGAACACAATATAAAAACTGAAATTAATCATTTTGGTAGGAAGAAGAGGTACTGACTATTCTAAATGAAGAAAGGCTTTGGAAATCTAGTTCATTTGGCAGTTAGGAAAACAAATGCAATTTATCATTCATTTCACAAAGGCTAGAATACAAGAGCAGATACGTACTGCTGAGTCAGCACAAGGATCTGTTCAGACTGCGTTTGGAACATTGCAAGCAGCTTTGGGCCCTGTATCTAAGGAAAGGTGTGCTGGTGTTGGAGGGAGCCCAGAGAAGGTTTATAAGAATGATCCCAGCAATGGGATGTGCAGGACAATAGCTCAGTGTTTAGCACTGCTGCCTAACAAAGCCAGGGACCCGGGTTTGATTCCAGCCTTGGGTGACAGTGTGGAATTTTGCACATTCTCCCCATCTTTGTGTGGGTTTCCTCTGGATGCTCCTGTTTCATCCTATGATCCACAGACATGCATATTAGGTGGATTGGCTATGCTAAATTGCCTGGTAGTGTTCAGCGATGTGCTGGCTAGGTGGGTTAGCCATGGGAAATTCAGGGTTACAGGGAGTGTGACTGGGTGGGATGCTATTTGACAAGTCAGTGCAGACTCTGAGTAGAATGGCCTCTTTCTGCACTGTAGGGATTCTGTAATGAGGGCTTGTCATATGAGGAGTGGTTGAGGACTCTAAGTCTGTACTCAATGGAGTTCAGAAGGATGAGAGAGGGATCCGAATGAAACTTAGAGAATACTGAGAGGCAGTGTCAATATAGAGAGGATGTTTCCACGAGTAAGAGAGACTAGGACTCGAGGGCACAGCCTCAGAGTGAAGGGTTGATCTTTTCGAACTTTGGGGGCGGCACAGTGGCTCAGTGGTTAGCACTGCTGCCTCACAGTGCCAGAGACCAAGGTTTGATTCCAACCTCAGGCGACTGTCTGTGTGGAGTTTGCACATTCTCCCCGTGTCTGCATGGGTTTCCTCCCATAATCGAAAGATGTGCAGGTTAGGTGAATTGTCCATGCTAAATTGCCCATAGCGTTCAGAGATGTGTAAGTTAGGTGTATTAGTCAGGGGTAAATATAGGATAATAGGGTAGGGAAATGGTCTGAGTGGCTTACACTTCGGAGGGTCGGTGTGGATTTGTTGGGTCGAAGGCCCTGTTTCCACATTGTAGGGACTCTATGAACTGAAATGAGGAGGAATTTCTACAGCCAGAAGGTGGTGAATTTGTGGAACTCATTGCTGCAGAGGTTGTGGAGGCCAAGTCATTGAATGTATTTAAGACAGAGATAGATATGTTCTTGATTAGTAAGAGGATCAAGGGTTCCAGGGAGAAGGCAGGAAATTGCGTTGAGAGACATTTCAACCATGATCAAACGGTGAAGTAGATTTGATAGGTCGAATGGCCTAATTCTGGTCCTATTTGTTATGGTCTTATGCTATTAAAAAACAGCCAGACATTTGTTTGGAGTGAACTATTATTAGGTCATAATAAAGTATTCTTTCTTTGATCTTTTTTCAAGATCCGATTGTTTTCTGGCCAAAATTGAGTTGTGATGTGGAATGAAGCTTCTTTTGGTAAAATTAAGAATGGCAGTGTTTGCCAGCATTGTAGATAGTGTGGGAAGCCTCGAATTGAGTCCCACCTACTGTTCTTAATGGACTCTAGGGTAGGCTCAATGTCATGAAATTTCACAGAACTCCGTTAGGTCAGCTGATCAAAACCTTGGCTGAAGAGGCAAGTTTGAAGGAGCATCTCAACAGAAAAAATTGAGGTGGAGAAAGGAGCGTAATCCAGAGTCTGGGGACTCAACTGCAGACACAGTCAGCAGTAGTGAAGTGAGTAAACCTGGGAATGCACATGAGACCAGAATTAGAGAACCACAGGTATATTGGAGGAAATTGCAGGGAGAGATGGCAAGACCACAGAGGGATTTCCTACAAGGAGTGTTCTAAACTCATGACTTTGCTTGACCGATATAATGGGGTAATTGAGGAAACAGGGCTTGCTGCAAGTCAAGGCATGGGCAACAGACCTTTGGATGACCTCCAGTTTGCAGGGACTAGAATGTGGAAGACCAGGCAGCAATGTGTTGTAATAGTCAATTCTAGAGGTAACAAAGGCACAAATGAGGGTTTCACAAGCATATAAACTAAGACAGGGATGAAGTAAAGTAATGTTACAGAGGTAAACAAAAAAGAGATCTTAGTCATGGATGAAAATGATGTTGGAAGTTCATCTCAGGATTAAAAATGTGGATTTCTATCTTCTGATAAGTTAATTAAAGGATTCTCCCGTTAGTGAGCCAGTTGAGATTTTGTGGTATACCAACAACTTTGTAGTCACTTTTACGGAGTTCAAATTGTTCAGTTGCCCTGGGTTTTTACCCATGTTGATTCCAATGGTATGTAATCTATGCTAACAGATCAACTAATTTGCCTAGCCATGGCCAAAGTTTACCACATGATATGTAACTTCCATTCTGGCTAGTCTGCATGGTCCTGAATGATTTGAACTTAAAGGTTAGAGTGGGACAGCTGTCCTTCTCTGATTGGAGTGTTTTGTGGGGCAAAAATTGTTGGAGACCAGGATTCTGAGAATAACTCCTGAAGGGGATTTCCAGATGTGTGTTTCATTCAGTTTTCTACTGGGGTAATCTGACCATTGGCAAATTGGAAACAGAAGTGTTAGGGTCCTGAGTGTCAGGTTGCATATTGCCAACATGTCGACAGAGATGTTTAAATGAAACAAGGAACATTGTTATTTCAACGTGGCTTTCTGGGAATTTCCTAAATGTGAACTATTGTATGTTTCATTGATTCACTAAGTAGTTTAGCCATGACAATCAAGAAAATAATGACTTATATTTCCACCTATATTTATATATTTTTGAGGATAATGTTTTTTTTCAGGTTGGCAGTCTTTAAATGGTGTGGTCCCAAGGGATCAGTGCTGGGACTGCAACTGTTTAGAATATTTGTTATGACTTGGAGGAAGTAAATGTACTGCAGCCAGATTTGTAGATGGCACAAAAATAGGTGGAAAGGCAAGTTGTGTGAGAGATACAGACAGTTTACAGAGAGATATTAAAAGGTTAAGTAAGTTAGCAAAATGTTGGTAAATGGAGTACAATGTGGGAAAATGTGAAGTAGTTAATTTTGGAAGGGAGAACAAAATGCTAGTATTATTTAAATGAAGAAAATCTGTAGAAAGCTGCAACAAAAAGGAACTTGAGTGTACTTGTGCATAAAACACACAACACTGGTGCACAGGTGCAACATGCCAATGGAATGTTGGCCCTTATTTCAAGGGATTGGAGTGTTAGAGTAGGAAAGTCTTACTGTAACTGTACAAGATGCTGGTGAGACCAGCATCTGAAGTATTCTGACCAGTTTTAAAAAGATATAATTTCATTGGAGACAGTTCAGAGAAGGTTCACTCGGTTGATCCCTGGTAAGTGAGCAAATGCTGAATAGGTTGGGACTCTATTCCCTGGAGTTTAGAGTGATGAGAGGTGATCTCATTTAAACATATAGGATCCTGAAGGGCTTGACAGGGTAAATGCTGAAAGGATGTTTCCCCTCAAGGGATAGTCAAGGAACAGAGGACATGCTGTCAGAATAAAGGGTGCCAATTTAAGACTGAGATAAGGAGGAATTTCTTTTCCTAGAGGGTCGTGAGTCTTTGGAACTTGCCACAGAGAGCTTTGGGGGCAGAGACTTTGTGTATATTTAAGGTTGAGATGTATAGATTCTTGATCAGTTGGGGAATCGAGGCATATGGAGAAAGGGCAGGGAAGTGGATGTGAGGAATGTCTGATCAGCCATTATCCTTTTGAATGGTAGAGCAGGCTGGAGGGGTCAAATGGCCTGCTTCTGTTCCTATGTCATATGGTCTATATTACATCCCTCATGATCACAGGACATCCCAAAGGTCTATATAGCCAGTTCAGTATTTTTGAAGCAAACAAAAACAGAAATTGCTGATAAAACTCAGTAGTTCTGACAGCACCTGTGGAGAGAAAACACAGGATGCATTGACCCTTCTTCAGAACAAGAAGCAGCTGGGAAGGAGTGCTATTCATGCTGATGATAGGATCTGAAAGAGAGTAAAGAGTGAGCGGATAGGTGGAAATGGAGCCCAGAAAGAGAGAGGCAAAATTAGAGACAGTCAAAGGGGTTGAGAGTAAAGAGTGAGCGGACAGATGGAAATGGAGCCCAGAAAGAGAGAGGCAAAATTAGAGACAGTCAAAGGGGTTGTTGAAAGTCAACCAAAAAAGAGAAGCTAGGTAGGTGAAAATAGGGTTTGAGTGGATGAAAATTGTTTGGCTGTACTAAAAGCAAACTATTTCATGACAGTATACCTGTGATAGACTGGTATCTAGTCTATCTAGGAAGGAGGTGTTCATGCTCTGAAATTATTAAACTGGATATTGAGTCCTGAAGCCTGCTGGGTTCCTAAGCGGCGAATGAGATGTTGATCTTTCAGCTTGTGTTGGGTCTCATTGGAGTACTGTAGCAGGCCTGAGACTGAAATGTTGGCCTGGGGACACAGTGGCGTGTTGAAATGGCAGGCAATTAAAAGTTGGGGTCATTTTTAGCAGACAGAACATGGGTGTTCCACAAAGTGGTTACACAGTCTGCGTTTTGTCTCACCAGTGGTCGAGGAGACTGTATTGTGAGCAGCAAATACAGTAGACTAGATTGAATGATGAGCAGGTAAATTGCCATTTCACCTGGAAGGTATATCTGGGGCCTTGGATTGTGAGGAGGTAAATAGGCAAGTGTTACATCTTTTGCAGTTTCATGGAAAGGTAATGTGGGGAGGTGTTGAACATACAGATGGCTTAGAACAGGATGTCCTGCTGGAGTACTTTGCAGAATGCTGGCAAGGAAGGAAAGGGAATATGTATCTGGTGATGGCATCTTGCTGGAGGTTGTGGAAAGGTGATGAATGCTCCTTTTAAGGCTGGTAACGTAGAATGTGTGGATTAGGGTATCTCAGTGGGTTGTGTGGGAAGGAAAAGGGATGAAGGTAGAAGTGCATGGTATGGGTTGAATGCAGCTATGTGCCCTGTCAACTGTGGTGGTGGACAGTCCTTGGTTGAGGAAAAAGGTGATGCTTCCCTGTCTAATTACTGCTCCAGGCCCTGTCATGACATGGGTTGTTTTCAGTATAGTCAACTTATTTTCACTTATAACCCCCATTTTAATCTGCCTAGCTTTTCTTCTTCCCTGGCTAACTATCAATAATCCTTTTATCTGCCTACTCTTTTTCCTCTCTCTGAGGGCTCCGTCTCCACTATTCACTGACTCCTTCCCAGCATCACCTGCCAACTTCTTAGCATAAATACCACCCTTTTCCAGACGCTTCTAGTTTTGAAGAGCATTCACTGAACTGGACTGATTTTTTTTTCTCCATAGATGCAGCTAGATGTGGTGAGTTTCTTCAACAATTTCTGTTTTTGTTTGTTTCAGATCTCCTGCGTCTGCAGGTCTTTGTTTTATTTAAGTAGTTTTGAAGTGACTTACAGTTTTATATGTAGGATATGTGGCAGGCAATTTTGTTCCGTGATGAGACAGGAGACTAAGAATCTTCTAATCATCTTCAGTAGGCAAGGGTTAAAAGAAAGTAATCTGCCAGGGTTCACAGTATTGATTGTTAATTAGGACACAGATGCTAGTTCTACTTTTTGGTTAAAAATCACACAACACCAGCATATAGTCCAACAGGTTTAATTGGAAGCACACTAGCTTTCGGAGCGCCACTCCTTCATCAGGTGATAGTGGAGGACACAATTCTAATATTCGAACAGATGAAAGACTCAACAGACAATCAAGGTATCTTTCAATGTATAATTTCAGTTACGTCCCACTGTAAACTTTTGCTAAAAATTCTTTGCCTTATAATTGTGTCCTCCACTACTGATGAAGGAGTGGCGCTCCGAAAGCTAGTGTGTGCTTCCAATTAAATATGTTGGACTATAACCCGGTGTTGTGTGATTTTTAACTTTGTACACCCCAGTCCAACACCGGCATCTCCAAATCAGTTCTGCTTTAGGTTTTGTTGTGTCAGCACACAGACTAAGATTCCCATTTTGCTGATGTGTATAGATATGGTTCGCCATGTGATAAAGAACAGGTAACCTGTTTTGTTTTGGTAGTTTTGATTTATAGATTGGTTAAGGCACAGGTAACTTGCCTTTTCATTAAAATAGTCCCATGAGATTGTTACAGCCATCTGAGCAGGCAGATGGGAGCTCAGTTTAATGTCTCGTCTGAAAAGTGACACCTCCAAAAGTGTAGCCCTCCCTCAGTACTGCATTGGAGTATCAGCCTTGACTCTTGTGCTCAAGCCCTAGAGTGGGAATTCAACCCGAATGTGAGAGTGCTACCAACTGAGACATTGTAGAACTGTTTAGATCCAGATCAGCGACCTGACCTGACATATTGTGTTATTTTTATTTCCGTCTCAGATGCTTTAGTTTTTTCTTCCCGAATGTAAGATTTAGCCATAATGCATTGTCAGTGAATGGCTAACGTCAGTCACCTTAGGTATTGGAATGACTGTTAAATACTGGAGCAGAATATACATGTATCCTGTTAGTCATTTTGATTAATTTTGGGTGAGAATTATACTTTGGTTTACATATATTTTATGAAATTAGCCCATTCTTGTTGAGTTTATGCAGGTTTGATTTGCAGGACCTTGTGTAGACAACATTCAAAGAGAATTTTGGTTATGATAATGGCATTTTAAGGAAGCTCCTCTAAAGTACAACCACATACTGTATGCCCTGTATAAACATTTCCAAGATTGGGTATCATGGAGGGTCACAAGAATTTTTTATTTAGTTTTTCCAGTTGAAAATTTTAGGCCACTCCTATAGGTAAGTCTTGTCCTCTGCAACATTCATCACACACATTTATGGTGATAAGAACATATGAAATTGGAGCAGGAATAGGTCATTCAGCCCCTCAAGACTGCTCTGCTATTCATTAGGTCATGGCTGATTATCTACTTCACTTTCTCAATTCACCCCTGTGTCCCTTCATTCCCATGGAATCCTCATTGCTTTATCGCAGCTACTGGTTATGGCAATGCATTTGTTTGATCATTCTTAACTTTGGAAAATGGTGGAATAAAAGTTCCATACAACTATGGCTAAATCTAAAACCTGCTGAACAACAAGAAAGCAGAAGCAATGATATTGAATCAGTCTTCATGCTGCAGTTAACAATCAGTTGTGTTAACACTGGCTGATTTTTGTCTTTCTCACTGGACTGAAATGCAAATACATCTTGTGTTTATGTATTGCCTTTTATATATTAAAACATTCCAACAAGCTTCACAGGAGTGTTATTAACAGGAGCGCATTAGCAATAAAGCTGTGCAATTCCCAGCGTCTTGAGGAAAGTGAAAGATTTTTAAAAGTACAAAGAATTCCCCAATTTACCTGCCTTTTAGATCCATGTTGACAGAAAGCACAGACCAGGTTTCTTCACTTAACAAAAATGCCAACTTATTACAAGTAATCACATTCTAGGTACAAGTAAACAATTATGAACTCTCAGCAGATAACTCTACTAATTAAAATTTAAATTTCTTAAAAACTCTGTCTTACATATACAGACACATGTTGGAAAGAAAAATACATGAGTGTGATGAATGCAGGGGAAGACTAGGAAGCTGTTGGTTCTTGTTCGCAGGGTTTGCTGAGATGATTCTTGGCTGGTCAGAACACTGGTTCCTGATTTTCCTTTGGAGGCTTTCACTGGGTTGCAGGAGGTATAAGGATTGGTTTACACTTATAGAAGGCCTCAAACTTATTACAAGTCTCAGCTTGCAAGAGCTGCTGAAGGAAGAATTAATTCATTTTCTTTTAGCTTAAAATGACTTTAACTGCAGAAAGCAGAGAAAGCTCCTGAGCTGGTGGAGGTTTGAAGGCTTCTCTCTACCTTGCACTCAGCCCCAAGTTGTTCAGCTGCTTGAGAACCAAACACATAGTTGGTGGCAGGCTGAAAGCCTTTGTCATCAATAACTGGTCAATAGTCCGTGGACCATCTGCTACTTGTTACTGGCTGAATTTTCATTTGAACACATCTCTCGTCTCCAGCTTGTGTATTAACCATGTTTCAATTGCTACTTGAACAAGCAGCTATGTAAATGATGCTTACAATGAGGGTCAGGTTTCTTGCTTTTGAAATATGTAGCAATCCTTCAGAAATGCTTGGTTTTTGAAACAGTTATTTTCTCATTTCAGTGCACAATGAAAAATGTATAAAAATAGAGAAAGTCTTCACAAGATAATCAAAATCTTGGGTCAATAAATAGGTTTTAAATAATGCCTCAAATGAGAAGAGATCCCTGCAGTCCCTGGTATGCAAACATCTAGCTGTCTCCAAGGACAGGTTGGCCACTCCCTCACAGAGCTAGGGCCAGCACACTGTCTGCTGGTTATATGCATAGATCTGCAGTCCAATGTTCCAGTCATTGGTACTCAGCACTGATAGTGAGGCAGTAAGATGACAAGGGACCTTAACCTCAACCCCTCCCGGCCCCTTCTTTAAAAATCAGCGAAAACACACAGTGACCCTCAGAAGTCTCTTCTCAGAATGCTCCAAAGGTGGCAGGGCCTTCTAACTCCATCCTGCCTGCCACCCTAAACCCTGTGGGAACTCAAGCCAAGTAGGGTGCACCTGCTTCTGGGCAAGAGATATTCAAGATGTCTGGTTCCTCTAGACACAAACACCCCAAGGTTGGTCGACTAAAACTCCCAAAGCCAATGGGTTCCACCATAGGCTGATCGGAGAATATGATGATTAGGATGTAACAAGGAGGAAGGTTTGGGAAGACAGCACAAGAAAATTCACAAGGCTTCGTGGAGAGAAACCCTTTAGAAAACACCAGAATACTATGTAATATTATAATGCTATGTCAGAGTATGCCACTTTTCCCAGTAGTGAGCTGAATATAATATGAAATACATCAGGGTCACTGAATAAAGGAAAGACTGCTTAGCTTTTCTTTACATCTACATTTTCTTACAGACCAAAGAGTGCAGCTCGAGACATCAGAAACCTGCAAACAGGAAGCTCCTCTCTGTCTCCCTATCTTTCAGCCTCTGTCTCTCCCTTCTATCTGTGTGAGTGAAAAGACCAGAAATAATCTGGAGACTGCAAAGGAAGAATTCAACTACAATAATTTCCAACGAAGAGCTTAGGTCCACTCAATCAGCTATTGAATTGAAAGTTGACCATAGCTCTGCAGACAACATTGTCATCATCACTTAAAAAAAGATCAAAATAATTGTGAGAAATAAGTGTCTACTCCTTCGTTCTTCCTGCTTTTTTAAAAATCAGTAATATTTGTGTCATACTGTCTGTTTTATCTATTTTATTTGAGAATGAATAAATGTGTTGGGAGTTTACACAGGTTATACTTTAAATTGTGTTATGGTAAATTAGTCATTTCATTGCTACTTTTTAAAGAATAAATTTATTTACAATAGGATTATTTTCCAGTTATTGACAAAGTCCGGTGTGGATTCTGACCTGAATAGCAGTCTGTCAAGCAAACTGATTATCTTGGTGGTTTGGTTGGGTATTGACACGATTGTGGTGGCTTGTGGAATACTGGACCTTAATTATTGATGGACTATTCCCAAATGAGTCGTACCAAAACGACAAATCGCTTCTTATGGCATAACAACGCTGAATCTCCTCATCATTCACTGTCCATTGAATTTCCTGTCTCATCTGTTCCTCTTTGGGATACTTTCAGATGGCCAACTTTATTTTTGAATGTCTGGAACAAGCAAATTCAAGTATATATCCCTTAAACAAAAAAAAACTGTGAAACAAGACATGAATGTAAACAGAACACATAGGATGCCTGTATTTGAATTGAATCATCTAACTATTCTTTGACATACCTGAATGCACTCTCTTTGTATTGACACCCAGTGGAAGTGGGCTGCTTTCTGGTTGTTTATTGCTTTGAACGCCCAAGAGCCATTTACCAAAATTGATAGAATTAACCTAATTCCATCTTACACCCTTGAAAAAATGCCTTTTGAGGGAACTGACCTTAATGCCATAGATATTATAATTAGCCTCAGAATTGGCACCAGAGCACGCTCTGGTATTACATAATATCAGTATTACAGTCATAGTCACAGCATGAACCCTTTGGTCCAACTTGTCCATGCCAACCAGATATCCCAATCTAATCTAGTCCCATTTGCCAACACCCGGCCCATATCCCTCCAAACCCTTCCTATTCATATACCCATCTAGATGCCTCTTAAATGTTGCAATTGTACCAGCTTCCACTATTTCCTCTGGCAGCTCATTCCATGCATATATCACCCTCTGTGTGAAAAAGTTGCCCCTTAGGTCCCTTTTTTATCTTTCCCCTCTTACGCTAAACCTATACCTTCCAGTTCTGGACTCCCCCATCCCAGGGAAAGTACTTGTCTATTTATCCTATCCATGCCCCTCATAATTTTATAAACCTCTATAAGGTCACCCCTCAGCCTCCGATGCTCCAGGGAAAACAGCCCCAGCCTATTCAGCCTCTCCCTATCGCCCAAATTCTCCACCCCTTGTAAATCTTTACTGAACCATTTCAAGTTCCCAACATCCTTCTGATAGGAAGGAGACCAGAATTGCACGCAATATTCCAACAGTGGCCTAATCAATGTCCTGTTCAGCTGTAACATGACCTTCCAATTCCTGTACTCAATGCTCTGACTAATAAAGGAAAGCATACCAAACGCCGCCTTCACTATCCTATCTACCTGCGACTACACTTTCAAGGAACTATGAACTTGCACTACAAGGTCTCTTTGTTCAGCAACACTCTCTAGAACATTGTGTATAATTCCTGATAAGATTTGCTTTCCCAAAATGCAGCACCTTGCATTTATCTAAATTACACTCCCATCTGCCACTCTTCAGCCCATTGGCCCATCTGGTCCAGATCCTGTTGTAACCTGAAGTAACCTCCACTACGCCTCCAATTTTGATGTCACCTAAACTATACCTGTTATACTAACATCCAAATCATTTTATATAAATGACGAAAAGTAGAGGACCCAGCACCTATCCTAGTGGCACTCCATTGGTCACAGGCCTCCAGTCTGAAAACAACCCTCCACCACCACCCTCTGTCTTCTACCTTTGAGCCAGTTCTGTCTCCAAATGGCTAGTTCTTCCTGTATTCCATGAGATCTAACCTTGCTAACCAGTCTCCCATGGGGAGCCTTGTCGAACACCTTACTGAAGTCCATATAGATTACATCTACTGCTCTGCCCTCATCAATTCTCTTTGTTACTTCTTCAAAAACTCAATCAAGTTTGTGAGACATGATTTCCCATGCGCAAAGCAACGTTGACTATCCCTAATCAGTCCTTGCATTTCCAAATCCATGTACATCCTGTCCCTCAGGATTCCCTCCAATAACTTGCCATCACTGACGTCAGGCTCACTGGTCTAATAGTTCCCTGATATGTCCTTACCACCTTTCTTAAACAGTGGCATCATGTTCGCTCTCCTCCAGTCTTCCGGCATCTCACCTTTGACTATTGATGATACAAATATCTCAGTAAGGGGCCCAGCAATCACTTCCCTAGCTTCCCACAGAGTTCGAGGGTACACCTGATCAGGTCCTGGGGATTTATCCATCTTTATGCGTTTCAAGACATCCAGCACTTCCTCCTCTGTAATATGGACGTTTTTCAAGATGTCACCATCTATTTCCCTACATTCTATATCTTCCATGTCCTTTTCCACAGTAAATACTGATGCAAAATACTCGTTTAGTATCTCTCCCATCTCCTGCGGCTCTGGAGCCTTATTCTCTCCCTAGTTACCCTTTCATCCTTAATGTATTTGTAGAAACTCTTTGGATTCTCCTTAACTCTATTTGCAAAAGTTATCTCATGTCCTGTTTTTGCCCACCTGATTTCCCTCTTAAGTATACTCCTACTGCCTTTATACTCTTCTAAGGATTCACTCAATCTACCCTGTCTATACCTGACATGTTCTTCTTTTTCTTAATAACACTCTCTCTTTCTTTCTTTTTCTCTCTCTCTCTCTCTTCTTCTCTTTCTCCCTCCCCCCAACCCTGCCAACTCTCTACACCTCTTCTCTCTCCTCAGCTGCCATGATATTCTGCTCCTGCTTATACACTGCATGGTGTCCCACTGGTCTTTCAGCTTTGAGAGCCTGTCTGCTATCCTTAAATAGACAGTAAGCCCTACCCTTTGCCTATCAATTATTTATTTTAGGCTAAATCACAGAATTTTCTTAACACAGCATGGGCTCTTGAACTTTACTTGAGGCTAAAACTCTCAGTGAAAATCCTGCTCATTCCCTCAGAGTGGACACAATTACATCAACTGGAGCAACTCTGGAACACTGCATTCAACAGCGACACCTTTTATCTGAGTGACAGGGAGGGTAGTGGCTAGCACTGCTGCCTCATAGCACCTAGGGTCCATGTTCAATTCCACCCTCAGGTGACTGTCTGTGTGGAGTTTGCGCTTTTTTCCTGTGTCTGCATGGGTTTCCTCCAGTGCTCTGGTTTCCTTCTGCAGTCCAAATGAGATTAGGCAGATTGGCCATGCTAAATTGTCCATTGTGTCCAGGGATATGCAGGCTAGGTGGACTAACCGTGGTTAATGTGGGGTTAGATGGGTACAGTAGAGGGCTGAATCTGGTTGGGATGCTCTTTGGAGGGTCAGTGTAGACTCATTGGGCCGAATGGACACTTTCTGCACTGCAGAGATTCTATGATTCAGTTTAAACAATGGCTTTAAAATTCAAAAATGTCGAGTGGTGCTTTAGAGTCATATTATTGAATAAAAGCTGACCAGAGAAGATGTTTGATTTGGTTAAAAAAGTTTTAAGATGAGTGTTAAATGCGAGGAGAGAAGTGGAGTAAGATTGAAGGTGGGAAAGTATAGATCAAGCTTAAGGCCCAAGCAACCATCAATTTGGAACAAATTTGGAACAAAGGATATACACAAGAGATCAGAGCTGGAGGAATGCAAAGTTCTCAGAGAGTTGGAGAAGATGATAGCAACAGAGGGGACAGCATGGTCGGAGTTTTGATATATCTTTTACAACAAGATACATGTACAGAGCAGCTTTTAGATGGCAAATGTTTCAAAACACTTTTTACAGAGGCTGAGGGCATGCAAGATGCAAAGGAGCTGTTGGGGGAAGCATTCAAAAGTGTGGTCAAGTGTGCAGATATTGCACAGACCTACCCTCTTGGTGCTCACTGGCAGCTTTACTTCAGCTGCCTGGGCCTTAAACTCCATTTGTACCTTCCCTTCCTAAACTTCACTCTACTTCTCAAACATCTTGGATCAACTTTTATCCGATTATACTCCTGTAAAGCACTTTGCTATATTTTACTATTTCAGAGCTGCTGTGTAAATGCCAGGTGTTGCTGTTGAATGCAGTGCTCTGGAACTGCTCTAGATGATTTACGTGTGGAGAGAATTTGATAGTTCAGTGAAATTGGCATTGATGTTTTATAGGTGGGACTTGCAGAGGAAATAAAAGAATAACTATACAGTACATGGCAGTGCATAGAGAAAGGTGTGTGCTGAGCAGAGCTTGGCTTTTGGTTTATTCACTCTTGCATATCTGTGCACGACAAATTTGATCAAAAGATAGAAATCCTATTCTAAATTCAGACTATGAGAATCTGAGAAATGAGGGGCACAAATGGATAGTTCCTATTTCATAGTGCGTTAAATGTAATTGCCTCATGCTTATCCCAAAGCATCAAATATGCGTCATTGTTGTAGTATATTGATGAACTCTTTTAAACATCAAAGATTTTCTTGTAAAGGCTGGACATCGGGAAGGCTCTGCGAACACTGCATTATGTTACTACAAAGCCAGAGCCATAGCAACACCCTGTGCCTGGTGTTTAATATGTCCCATGGGCTTTCACAAGCACTTAGCATTTCTGTATCTCAAGCTCCCCTGCTTAGATTCAGATACTATACAGAAAAAGAACATTAAATCTGACATAAAAACAGAAAATACTGGCAGTGCACAGTAGAACCATCCGCTTTTGGAATAAGCAAAGGCAAGTTAACATTTCAGACAAAGACTTGCTTTGTATTATAATTTATCTAAATTCAGTTACTGAAGAGAGAATCATCATGTATTTTAATGCAGCAAGACTGTACACTGTTACATCAGCAAAGCTTGATTCGCCACTGCTGTGCAGTAGAAGGATTGATCGTTTAGATATTGTAATTGTTCCTGTTCCTTAAATGGAGGAATAAACTTTTATAATCTGAAGTAGAAATTGAAAAGAGCTCAGAAGAAAGATCAGTTTATGCAACATATGTAGAGAGAGATGCAGCTTTAACCTTTCCTAACCTCCTAACAATTCCTATCACCTTTTGATAGAACCACTTTTACCAGCTCCTCGACCTGCTCCCCCATCAATCCTGATGTACACCCATTCTCAATTCTCCTCCCAACTTCTGACTTTCCCCAGTTCCTGTCCTCTAGGTAATAAAGCTGTCAGTACAGTTCTGGTAATCACACTACCAGAAGGATGTGGATGCTTTGGAGAGGGTACAGAAATGGTTTACCAGGATGTTGCCTGGTCTGGGAGATTTTAGCTATGAACAAAGGTTGGATAGACTGGATTTGTTTTCACTGTAACACAGGACACTAAGAAGCGACCTGGTAGAAGTTTACAAGATTATGAATGGCTTGAATAGAGTGGAAAGTATGAGGCCTTTTCCCCAGGGTGAACAGGTTAATTACTAGGGTACACCGGTTCAAGTGTGGAAGTTTAAAAGAGATGTTCGAGGCAAGGTTTTTTCCACACAAAGGGTGGTGAGTGCCTGAAATGTGTTGCCAGAGGAGGTGGTGGAAGCAGAAACAATAACAGCATTCAAGAAGTGACTGGATGAATACATGGATAGGAAGGGAATAGAGGGATATGGAGGCAAAATGTGCTGGCGCAGTCTTGGAGGGCTGAAAGGACTGTCCCTCTGCTGTCTTGTTCTTTGTTCTCTCAGCAGCAGACATTGATGAGATCCAGAGAAAAGACTGGGAGATAACTCTTTTTAAAATTGTGTGGTTTGACCTGGTTCTGACTTCTGATGCCAGGCCAGCATTTAACTGCCCACATTCAGTTCACGTGAACATACTGTGGCAGAAAGCTAAAATGTCTAACTGGTGGAAACTGGCTGATATCCAAGAGGTTTGGGAACCCTCGACTTATAACATCTGCAACATTTTTTCTTAATTCATCCAAACAAATCTGGAAAAAAAACTTGAAAAATAAGTTAAATGCTCACATTACGGAACTATACTAATAGAGGTTTATAGCATTGGCCCTTGTGGCTGTGATCATACACTCATCAATTATATAAAATAGGAGAGACCCAATTATTATCATTGAAAATGTTTCTGTTTCTCCCAGTTTTGTCTCCTATTGGTTCCAAAGTTTGAAGGCGAACTCTTGGCTCTTTCAATCCACTAAAACCCTCCCACAACTTGACCGTTCCCCCTGACAGTTAATGGATGTTTCTGGAAGTACTGTATGATGAAGCGTTGTCTCAGTCAATAGTAATGTTGAGATTATGTAACACCAGTGACAATTCTGTAACCAAAATATCTACTGGGATGCACTAAGACCAGCATTTTTGCCGAGGGTGGAAGATGGAATTAGTTTATTTCTACCAGTTTTGATAAATGGCTAAATGGGGGTTCAAAGCAATAGACCACCAGAAAGCGGCCCACCTTCATTGGGTGTCAATACAAAGAGAATGCATTCAGCTATGTTCAAGAATGTTCAGATAATTCACTTCAAATATAAGCAATCAGCATGTTCTGTTTACATTCATGTTTTACTCAGCCTTTCAGTTTAAGAAATACTTGAATTTGCTCATTCCAGATATTCCAAAATAAGTTGTCCATCTGAACATATCAGAAAGAGGAATAGATGAAAGGAAATTGAATGGATGGTAGGTGCTGAGGAAGTTCAGGGTCCCCTTGCCATTTCATGTTAAACTGCAAATCAGCACAAAAGAAGTAATTGGTCATTTTGGTATGACTCATTTGGGAATGATATTTCAGGCACCTGAAATGTGTCAATAGCCAATTAAACAACCAAGCTAATCAGTCTGCCTGACAGGCTCAAATGTAGAAGACAGGGTGGTGGTGGAGGGTTGTTTTTCAGATTGGAGGCCTGTGACCAGTGGAGTGCCACAAGGATTGGTGCTGGGTCCTCTACTTTTTGTCATTTACATGAATGATTTGGATGCGAGCATAAGAGGTACAGTTAATAAGTTTGCAGATGACACCAAAATTGGAGGTGTCGTGGACAGCGAAGAGGGATACCTCAGATTACAACAGGATCTTGACCAGTTGGGCCAATGGGCTGAGAAGTGGCAGATGGAGTTTAATTCAGATAAATG
>NC_057733.1:7220386-7223517 GCF_004010195.1 Chiloscyllium plagiosum
GGTACAATTGCAACATTTAAGAGGCATTTGGATGGGTATATGAATAGGAAAGGTTTGGAGGGATATGGGTCGGGTGCTGGCAGGTGGGACTAGATTGGGTTGGGATATCTGGTCGGCATGGACGAGTTGGACTGAAGGGTCTGTTTCCATGCTGTACATCTCTGTGACTGCTGTTCAGATTGAGTGATTCATCCCAGATTTTGTCATTAACAGGAAAATAACTCTATTGAAAATCATCTTTTTCTTTAACAAATTAAAAGTTACTAATTTACTACACGACAACTTAAACTATAACCCCAGAAAATTCCCAACAAACACACAACTATCTTATTCACAAATAAGATTGATTGAAAAAAGACAGTCAGGTTGCATGTTTGCTCACTGAGCTGGCAGGTTTGTTTTCAGACCTTTCGTCACCATGCTAGCTAACATCATCAATGAGCTTCCCAGTGAACTGCTGGTATGCTATCCCATTTTCTATTTATGTGTCTTGGTCTCTTCAGGTGGGTGATATCATTACCTGAGATATCATATATCTGAGAAAAAGAACTGGGAATGATACCACCCACCTGAAGAGACCAAGACACATAAATAGAAAGTGGGATAGAACACAAGCGCTTCACCGGAGGCTCACTGATGATGGTACCTACCATGGTAATGAATTGTTTGAAAACAAACCTGCCAGCTCAACGAGAAGCTTACAACCTGAACCTCAACCTGAGCTTACAGAGCTTCTCAAGAATCGCAAAAAAGACAATTTCACGCAAATATTATGGTGGAAATATATAGACAGGAAGAAAAACTTCTGTAGATCAGAAATTCAGACAGTAAGAATGGAAACTAATTACTTAAGTTTTTCTGAATATTATTATGTGATGCTGATATGATGTGGCCTGCAGAGCTATGGTCAATTTTCGATTCAATAGCTGATTGGTGGACCTAGGAATTTCTTGCATTAGAATTCTTCCTTCTGAGAGTCTAAGTGTTTGTTTTGTCTTTTTTATGCATGTATTGCACATTATGTAGTTTTGGAACAATAACATACATTTTATAACCATTATTTAACAAACTGATAGTTTCCACCTCTGTTTGACTTTATTACTGGAGGTTTCAAATATGACCTTCGATTTTCAACCAACACGGCCTTTAGTTTGTATTCAGAGTGGATGGATGATTTATTGGAATGTATGATTCCTTCAACTTCATTTTATGTGGTCTTGCATACTTGGGCAATTTAAAAGGAACACCTTGTGAATGGACTTGGATATTTTTATTTATATCTCTGTGCAACTTAGAGGGATGAGTGGACTGTATTTTCTTCCCCAACCAGTTTCCTCTCTCAATGCAAAGATGTGCAAGTTGGGTGGATTTGCCATGGTATATTGTCCAGGGATGTGTAGGCGAGGTGGGTTAGCCATGGTAAATGTGGCGTGTGGGTGGGATGCTTACCGGAGTGTCAGTGTGGCCTTGATGGACCAAATGGCCTGTATCTGCACTGTAGGGTTTCGATGATTCTGATTTAGATCAGGCTACCCAAAGTGATGAATAAACTGCCAGATGAGGCCCTTAAATTTGCAGTTATAGCTCACTTCAGGGCCTCATCCCAATATGGCTGCCCATCACTGGGTGAATGCCAAGGGATCGATTTTTGTAGAAATCCGAAGGAATAATCACTTTGGGAGAACCTCACCACCTTTTGTGTGGGGTCCCTTATTCACAGGCACTGTGTCCATTTGAGTAACTCACTTGTGGGAAGTGAGGGTGGGATGTTGTCACAGAGAGCCATCTTTTTGCCCTTGTTGTTGATACTCATCCACCTTTTTTCCCTGAAACTATTCCCATCACTCGTCTATGGCCTGGTTCTTTTGTCAATCCTGGACCTTGGATGAATACACGAGCAGCACTAGTTACTTTCTCACAGATTAAGCAGCCCACAGCTCCAGGCCACTGATACGCCAGCAGCTGTTTTATTGGGATTTCCTCACTTTGGTCCTCAATCCTGAGGAGGGATTGTTGCTTTCAAATTAAATGTCTGATTGGCACAATTCGGTGGCAATTCCTGAAACACACTTATTGCTCTATAACTAGCAGGCAGGACCTCCATTGCTGAGAGATAATATCAGCCAGAAGTGTCTGATTTTTTTTCAAATTGGTGTGAGAAAACAGTGTACTGAGAGAATGGACAAATCAGATATTCATGGCAGGGATCATATGATAAAAGCTTTCCTCATTCCAATATTGCCAAAAAATGAATTACTGAATAGATTTATGAATCTAATGTTCAACAGTACTAGATTAAACCACAGTGCCAGTCCTTTGTGTTTTAATTACCTGGAGTTTTTTTATCAAATATCAAGGGAATTAAGATTCACAATGAAGTTAAATACCAGCTGTCAATTAAGACTAACTCTCTACAAGTTTGTGGTTAACCTTTAGCCTGCAGATAGGTGTGAAAAATGGACCATATAGTGTGGCTTGTGCACAGTTAACAAATTGAATTCCCAGTACATCATCTACATGTCCCCACAGTTTATCAGTACCATTGATCCTTCAGGATAGGGAGCCAGCCCAATGTTCCTACTTGGTTAGCACGCCTGACCTTGCCATTAAGTAGCCTGACCCTATAACAATCCAGGTGGATATGTCTGGAATTGTGGTGGATATGGACCTGGAACTGATTCCAATAGGTTCCCAACTGAAACTTTGGACCCAAGAGTGGGAATCAGGCCTGATTATTATACACCATAACCCAGAATTGATTGTAGAGCTCCAACATCAAATGCGGATGAGATGACATAACATTGTCTAGACCAAGCAACAAAACATGGACCCATCCCATTATTGTCAATCATATTTCCTTTCTTACAAACATTAAAATGCAGTCGCTGGTGGAAATGTCAACCTGCAGTGTACTGAGCCTGTGAGAAATCCTATAGTAAATTACCCATATGAAATGCAGCAATAACTTGCACATGTAGAGTGCTTTTAGTATCCTAAAGACCAGTAAGTCTCATGTCTGTCATCTGCAAGCTGTTAGAAAGGATTCTGAGGGATAGGATTTATGACCATCTGGAAGAGCATGGCTTGATTAAATGCAGTCAACACGGCTTTGTGAGGGGCAGGTCATGCCT
>NC_057733.1:7223536-7320117 GCF_004010195.1 Chiloscyllium plagiosum
ATTCTGCCTGGAAGTCAGTGGTGAGTGGTGTTCCACAGGGCTCTGTCCTTGGGCCTCTACTGTTTGTAAGTTTTATTAATGACTTGGATGAGGGGATTGAAGGATGGGTCAGCGAGTTTGCAGACGACACAAAGGTTGGAGGTGTCATTGACAGTATAGAGGGCTGTTGTCGGCTACAACGGGACATTGGCAGGATGCAGAGATGTGCTGAGAGGTGGCAGATGGACTTCAACCTGGATAAATGCGAGGTGATGCATTTTGGAAGGTCGAATTTGAGAGCTGAGTACAGGATTACGGATAGGATTCTTGGCACTGTGGAGGAACAGAGGGATCTTGGTGTGCAGGTACATAGATCCCTTAAAACGGCCACCCAAGTGGACCAGGTTGTTAAGAAAGTATATGGTGTTTTGGCTTTCATTAATGGGGGTTTGAGTTTAAGAGTCATGAGATCTTGTAGCTCTATAAAACTTTGGTTAGACCGCACTTGGAATACTGCATCCAGTTCTGGTCGCCCTGTTATAGGAAAAATGTGGATGCTTTGGAGAGGGTTCAGAGGAGGTTTACCAGGATGCTGCTTGGACTGGAGGGATT
The DNA here is from genome assembly GCF_004010195.1 of Chiloscyllium plagiosum. Taxonomy (NCBI): domain Eukaryota; kingdom Metazoa; phylum Chordata; class Chondrichthyes; order Orectolobiformes; family Hemiscylliidae; genus Chiloscyllium; species Chiloscyllium plagiosum. The sequence continues at coordinate 7,224,128 of NC_057733.1, forward strand.
ATCTTATGAAGAGAGGTTGACTGTGCTCGGACTTTTTTCATTGGAGGAAAGGAGGAGGAGAGGGGACCTAATTGAGGTATACAAGATAATGAGAGGCATAGATAGAGTCGATAGCCAGAGACTATTTCCAGGGCGGAAATGACTAACACGAGGGGTCATAGTTTTAAGCTGGTTGGAGGAAAGTATTGAGGGGATATCAGAGGCGGGTTCTTTACACAGAGAGTTGTGAGATCATGGAATGCGTTGCCAGCAGCAGTTGTGGAAGCAAGGTCATTGGGGACATTTAAGAGACTGCTGGACATGCATATGGTCACAGAAATTTGAGGGTGCATACATGAGGACCAATGGTCGGCACAACACCGTGGGCTGAAGGGCCTGTTCTGTGCTATACTGTTCTATGTTCTATGTACTCCAGAAGAACACAATTGGATCAGATAAATTGACACAAATGCAAATTAGGACAAGTTAGGACAGACACTTGTTCAAAGACTTTAAAGGGCCATCTCAAAAGAGAGGGGTTTAGGGATCACTTCAGAGGTTTTTGCCTAAGCTGCTGAAAAGCTGGTTTACTGGAGATAATAAAGGTATAGAAATCATATAATCATAGAATCCCTACAGAATGGAAACAGGCTATTTTGGCCTAACAAGTCCACACTGACCCTCCGAAGAGTATCCCACCCAGACCCATTTACCCTACCTTATTATTTTACATTTCCCCTGACTCATGCACCTAACCTACACATCCATTAACACTGTGGCCAATTTAGCTTGGCCAATTCACCTAACCTGCATTGTGGGAGGTAACCGGAGTATCCGGAGGAAATCCATGCAGAAACTGGGAGAATGTGCAAACTCCACATACCAGATGTGCTAAAACACGAGTTGGGACAGACAGTAATATGGAGGTGGAAGTAAGTTACTTTGGAGAGCATCAGAAACTCAGTTGAGAGACAGTATGATAATTTGTGAACAGTTTGGTGCAGTGTGAGGTAATGCCCAGGGAGGGAAGTGGATTTAGTAACTGTAGCATGGAGTTTGTGACAAGGAAGTAAGATGGGGCTTTGGTAAATTGGAGGAAGTTTCTGGATATGCAGGATCAGATGTTGGGCAGTGTCACAGTCACAGGAACAGTGAAGGGAACAAGAAAGGTTATGAATTTTGTAGCTTTCTCTAGTCTGAAGTGACAGCTATAGACAGTTTGAAATGTACTGACAAACATTGAGACGTGATTAAAATCAGTAGACGGCAGGTAGATACAATGGCCCAGCCTGGCCCTCATGTCTTCACGTTTCTACTTGTTTTTCTTTTCTGCAGGTCGTGATCCGCGGGGAGCTTGAAGCACTTGACACACAAGAGTTGATACAGTGCGTCAATAACCACTTTGTACACAACAAGGTAGGAAATGAATGTTCACTTGTGGAAAAAGGATCTAAGAGCTGGGCGTATAAGTACTGGAAGTTGGAAGAGGCACCTATTACAAAGGAATTCAACTGCCTGAAAATTTTTCATGATCTCTCCCAGACAATGCATATTGTTGTCCATGATTCAAAGCGATGTTTCTCAGTAATGATTGGCAGTTTGAGGCTAAACTCTAAATGATAACTTTGTGAAATATATAGGGAAAAATATCAGCAAAGATTGTTATCTCTTTTTCTGTGAAATTCAAACCTGCCCAGTGCATTATGTTTTGTAGTTTCTGTATATGATGGGAAGCTTTAGAAAATGCAACACATTGCAGAAACTCGTGCTGCAGTTTATTAGAGAACAACTCAATGCCACACATCTTTTTTGTTGTTATGTTGCCAAGACAACACGTAACTTCCTAGTGCAGCTTCACCAGAACATTCTTTAGTCTGTGTCATAGCTAGCATTTGGGCTTGTGATAATGTAATATCCATTAAACCCCTTGCTCTGTCTATTCCACTTTGAACTTTGCTTGGAGTTCTTCTGCTTAGGCCTCAACTGAGGTGTTGCATGTTCAGTTTGGGCACTGTACTTTAGGAAGGACATCATGTTCTTGGGAAGGTTTCAGAATTTCTGAAAGATCTTTGATAGTTCATTCTCTGCCACTACCCCTATTGCAGTTTAACATTATCTGCAACTTTGACCAATTTAGTTTGTGATCCAAACATTATGTAGAACAAACAGAATAGACACCCTGATTTTCAGGTGCTGCACTCCGCATATCACCCTGTTCAGATGTGTTATTACAAATCTGTGGAACAAGTGGAACTTGAACTCAGGCCTTCTAGCCTGGACACAGGGACACTACCACAAGACCTCTTGCTGTAGCTGAGTTTCACTTCACTAACTAAGACCACGTACCCACTTTCTTACAGCCACTTCTTCATCGTCTTTCAACTTTTACTAAATAAAACTAAAGACTTCTAACACTACACAGCACAAATACAAAAGCACTACTGATGCTGAAAATCGGAAAGAAAAGATATTGCTGGAAATACTCAGCACCTGTGGAGGGAGAGAAGGAATTAATGTTTCAGGATGATGACTTTCCAACAGAAGCTCAAGCCTAACCTTGTCTTCAAACCTTTCATACAGATTTTTATCAAGGCTTTCTGGAAATCTATGTCCATTGTATTAGAGGGCTTTCGAATAGTCACTTGGGATGTAATTTCCTGAAAGTACTGAGCCATCCCTTCTGAAAATCTGCTGGGTGCTAGTTCCTTGTTACTTTTGTATTTTGTTTTTAACAGATTCCATTGTTTAAACTTTTCATGATGCTTGTTGTTATCCATGTTTGAGTTGTCATCTTTCTTGACCATTGGTACTGTATTCTTGTAAAAACAAAACTTGATTTCGGCTCAGCTGCAAGATAAAACTGTGTCCAGCTCTGGTCGGGTGAAGAGTGCAAAAGATTAATTCCTAGTTTAAAACACTTCAGTTGCCAGATCATCTTAAGGAGCATAAGAATGTATAGTTTAGAAAAAGCAGACTTAGAAATGATCTCATTTAGTTTCATAACATAAGTAAAGAAACTAGATTGCATTTATTTCAACGGGAATGATGAAGGGTCTCTCTTTAACAAGTTATTTGAGACCCAATATATGTCAACATTGGGAATGAGGGGCATCTGCAACAAGGTGCTAACATAAATGATGGACACTGATTTGTTTAACTCTTTCAAGTGAGAGCTGTACTCATTTCTGGTTGGGTTGCAAATAATCCAGAATGGTACACTTGGTAACATAATTGGGGTTAATATAATATGGATTAATTTTGATTGCTTAGGTGAATGGTCATGGATTATCTAGCTTTCTTCCTTAATGTCCTGGATTTTGTTAATAAAAATCAGAAAATGCTGAAAGTATTCAGCACTTCAGGTGTATTTGTGCAGAGAAAAACAATTTCGGGTCTGTGACATTTCATCAGAATTATGGAAGAATTAGAGATCAGTCGTAAAAGCACACCAACACCTCTACTTGCTCTGAAAGCTAAGGAAATTCAGCATGTCCACAATGACTCTTATCATATTTTATAAATGCACCATAGAAAGCATCCTATCAAGTTGCATCACAGTTCGGAATGGCAATTGCTCTGCCCAAGACCGCAAGAAATTATAGAGAGTTGTGAACATAGCCCAGTCCGTCATGAAAATCAGCCGTCCTTCCACTGACTCCGTCTAACTTCCTTAAGAAAGCAGCCAGCATAATCAAACACCCCTCCCAACCCAGTTATGCTCTCTTCCATCCTCTTCCACTGAAAACATACCAATAGATTTAAGAACAGCTTCTTCCCTGATGTTGTTATGAATAGACCCCTTATATATTACAGTTGATCTTTCTCTGTACCTGTTTCGTAGCTGTAACAGTACATTCTGCATTCTGTTCTATTACTCTGACATACTATATAAGGTATGATTAGTATTCAAAACATTTTTCACTGGGATCCCTACGGGATTGCTCGGGGTGCTCCGATTTCTTCCCAGAATCCAAAGATGTACAGGTTAGGTGAATTATCCATGCTAAACTGCCCCGTACTGTTCAGAAATGTTTAAGTTAGGTACATTAGTCATGGGTAAATAGAGTAATAGGGTAGGGGAATGGGTCTGAGTAGGTTGCTCTTCAGAGGGTTGGTGTGACTTGAAGGACTGAAGGGCCTGTTTCCACACTGTAGGGATTCATGATAGACAAATTGAATGCAGTTATGTTGAAGCTGTATAAGACTTTGATTAGACAACAGTTGGAGAACTACGTGCAGTTCTGGTCACTGCACTGTAGAAATTAGGATTCTAAATGCACTTTAGAGGTTACAGAGGCAATTCACTAGGATGTTGACTGGGTAGGAGCGGTTTAGCTACAAAGAGCAGCTAGAAAAAGTAGGGTTGTTTTCTTTGGAGCAGAGAAGGTTGAGGGGGGAACCTGTTAGAGATGTATAAAATAATGAGGGACATGGACAAGGTGAATAGAAAACAGCTATTCCCTTTAGTTGAAAGGCCAGTAACAAAGGAGACATAATGTTCAGATGAAAGGAGGTTAGAGGAGGTTTGGGTAATAATGCTTTCACCCAGATGGTGGGGGGAATGTGGTCTGGAAAGCAATGCCTGTGAGGTTAGTTGAGGCAGATAACCTCACAACCTGTAAAAAGTGTTTTGATGAGCACTTAAAGTGTAACATTCAAGGCTATAGACCTAGTGTTGGAAAGTGGGACTAGTGTAGATTTTGTGTAATTTTGGTGGTACAGATTTGATGGGTCAAAGGGCCTTTTCTTTACTGTATGTTTCTGTGAAATTGTGGCTTCACCTGGAGAAGTGTTTGGTATCATAGGATGATGAAGAAAGGAGGTGAGATGACAAGTGTTAAATCTCCTGTCTTTGCATGTGAAAGGGAAAACAAGGGAACAGGCTGTTGTAGGTGATTGAAGAATGAACCAGGATATCAGAGAGAAAACAATACCTTTGAAGTAAGCCTGTTTCGCATATCTCTTAGAAAATTCTCTCTCTCTCTCTAAGTGATGTGTAAGTATGTGTGTCATGATGCATGAACTGTCATAACCATGTGGGACAGGCTGAATGGACAAGTAGGCATTCCCATGGTTCTATTCTCTTTTAGTTTCACCCCTCGCCACCCGGCAAAGTAAACCCATATAGTCAAACTTACTGTCAGCTTAAAACCTCAACTATGTGAAATTTCAGACAATTGAAGTTTTTCAGCTTTACCACCCAAACACTGGATCCTGTAACAGAAGGTCCTCCCCCACAGGAATTTTCACAGCAGATTATCTCAATAGAATACAACTACAGATATATTATAGCAGGAGCAATCTTTTCTTTAAAGTTTAAGTCTATTGGCTCTTAGAAAAATAATTTAATTTTAAGATTTTGTTATTGAGGTGTGGGCTCAAGATGATTGAATATGAGAAGACAACTCTTTATTACTAGCTAATGAAGGTTTATAAGACTCTATTCTAAATTATACTATAATAACATCATAGAGTATTAAAAACAGTTAAAATATGACTATTCTACTTTAAATTTATGCACAGTGTTTAATTCTACCTTAAAAATAGTTAGATATCCAATTAAAAGTTTTAAACAAAACAATACTCTCAATCCAGTATAATTCTTTTAAATATTTTTATCTCAGTTTTTTAAAAGGAACATAACCCTTTTTTGTAGCCTTAAGACCGTTGCTGTCTTTTTTGTGTGTGCAGTTTTATAATTCATCTCTGGCTGTGTAAATAATCTTTCATTGTCTTTATTTTTATTCAAGCATAGGATCACTGTCTGGGCCAACATTTATTGCATCTATCCTTAGTTGCTCTTGAAAAAGTGGTGATCAGCTACCTTCTTGAACAACTCCATTGATACTTCCCTTGTTTTCAGTGCCCTTTTGTGAAAACGTGCAGGAATTTGTAGATTCGTCCTGAATTTTAATTACCATCCTTGATGATTTATTGAGTAGTTTAGACATTGCTGTCAAACTATGAAAATAGTATGAAAGTCCCGATATTTAGACTTAAATCCTCCAATGATGAGCAACGTGCAAGTGCCAAAAGAGTTGCCAGGACACACTACTGTGAGTTATTTCCGAATCCACACTTTAAAATATATAGCTCACAGTCTCCACTAAAATCATTGGACATATGCACTGAATGTGATTAGTTCTAATGTTCTGTGCGTGTAAAAATCCACAGGGGCTATTGAACTGATTTTGGTCTATATAGGTACAGCCATGTTTCCTTTTGATGGTGATGTTCTAGTGAGCACTCCAGCATGGTTCGCTACCTCTGTTCTCCTAGAATCCCCCTACAAATGATGTGTGTGCCTAATGCCTGGATAGCTTCTATATTCTCTGGGTTTGAAATTGAGTTGGAATAATCTTTCTTTAGACAATGTTGGTAATCTTTATATTATGCACACTTTCATTTGGAAACTCAAGCTCACCCTTTCTTCTGCTGTAACTTCAAAATCATCCTAACCTAGAATTCTTCCTCTTCCTCTATCACTTGTGTGATTGATCTATGTTAAAAATCACACAACACCAGGTTATAGTCCAACAGGTTTAATTGGAAACACTCGCTTTCTGAGCGTTGCTCCTTCATCAGGTGATTGATGAAGGAGGCGCTCCGAAAGCTAGTGCTTCCAATTAAACCTGTTGGACTATAACCTGGCATTGTGTGATTTTTAACTTTGTCCACCCCAATCCAACACCAGCATCTCCAAATCGTGGTTGATCTGTAATGCTCTATTGACACAGTGCACCAAGTTAAAACAATGATGATAAAGTCCAGATCGAAAGAGTACAACCTTAAAATTAGAGCAGGCCTTTCATGGATTTATTGATGTCACTTTTTCACCAAAGGCCAATGGCAGTTTTTTCCCCCAAAAAACTATTGAAGTTGGGGATCAATTGAAAATTTCAAAACCTGATGTTTGTTCAGCAAATAAGCAAGTATTAAGATATACAAAAGTAAAGAAGGTTAATGGGGTTAAAAGACAATCATAGAATCCCTACAGGATTCAGCCCAACAAGTCCACACTGGCCCTCCGAAGAGTAACCCACTCAGACACAATCCCTACCCTATATTTTTCTCTGACTAATGCACCTAATCTACACATCCCTGAACACTATGGCCAATATAGCATGGCCAATTCACCTAACATTCACATCTTTGTATTTAATTGATTGACAGAGCAAGCTTGAGGAACTGAATGGTCATCTTATGCTCCTATTTGCCTTAAACTGTTCTGTCCCTCTCTCTGTTGTATCCACTGGAAATATGACATAAAAATACTGGTTAGTGCTGGAAATATGACATAAAAACAGAACAAATATTAAAAACACTCAGCAGGTCAGAGAGAAACAAACTAATCAGGTCTCACCTATCCATCAAAACTCAAAATATCAAAGGTGAACAGACATTTTCAGTATGATTATTGCAAAGTGAAATGGAAAAGGAAATTATAATTAAAACGTAGGACTGCGGTCATGCTCTGAAGTTGTTGAACTCAATGTTGAGTCCTAGAAGCTGTAAAGTGCTGAAGGGAAAATAAGGTGTTGTGCCTCCAACTTGCATTGAGTTTAATTGGAATGTTACAGCAGGCCCAGGATGAAATATTTGTGTTGGAGTGTTTATTGATATGGTAAGCAACGAGAAGGCCAGAGTCTGTTATTCTGGTGGACAATGCACAGGTGTTCTGCAAGACAGTCACCCAGTGTGTATTTGGTCTTGCCAATATGAACAAGATCTCGTTGTGAGCGTAACATACAGTAGACTAGATTGAAAGCAGCACAGGTAAATCATTGCATTCTCACCATTTGTTCTACTCGTTCCTGCTCCACTCCTATCAACAGCATTAAAAAAAAAGCAGTATTTCCCAGCATCCACAGTATATTGTTTGTATTAAACAGGAGAAGCTCGTTAAAGTTTTGGGCAGTCTGTCGTCTGGTCTCCTCATGCTGCTTTTTACTACTTTGTTCTGAGCCATATACACTACATGCTCAGATAAAATACAGCCAATTTTTCTCTGACAAAGCACTGTGGCACTAGACAGGGAGGTGCTGTAATGCCATGTCAGCTATGATTCAGTTGATAGTGACTCAGATGAGAGTACAAGTCCTGGGTTCAAGTTGCACTCCAAAACCTGAGTACAAACATCGAGACTTCCTCTCCAAAATGGGATTGAAGGTGTGCTGCACTGTGGAGATATGTTTTATCCAGGTGAGATGTTAATCTGAGATCCTATCTGGATGTTGCTGTTGCTAGTTCAGAGAATTATCTGTCCTGGCTAGTATTGGTCTCTCAATTAGTGTCACAAAAGACTGATTATCTGGCCATTACAACATTGCTTTTTGTGGAAGCTTGCTGTGCATAAATTGGCTGTTGCATTTGACCACTGTTCTGATACTGGACAAGTCTGTAAGTTTTGTATGATTTTAAATCATAGAAGTCAATCACTGAACATGTTAATAAGAGGCTACCAAGGCACTTTAAATGAAAGAACATCAAATGCATTACATAAACACAAATTCAAAAAACAAGTACTCCAAACTTTGTTTTAACTGGCATCTTATCAACCAGCACTCTGGATAAACCGGCAAAAATTATACCACAAATAGCGCAATCTATCACACTGTCTGATCATTTATGCTGTAAATCAAGTATAACAGTGATGTGTATCCCCTGCATTACATTTCTGTTACTCAGTCTGTTTTTACTTCGTTTGGTTTGGGTTTACTGCGGTATGTGTATCTCTTGATTAAGCAGCACACTCCTTGATTCCATACGTGCCTGTTAATAAAAAAGTTTGCTGTATTTGAATGATCTCATTACTAACATCAAAAAGAAAGACAAATCTCTTTTACCCTAGCAATAATGTTACAAACAATTCTTACAATCCCAGTTGAATTGACGTTCTGAGGAAGGGTCACTCAACCCAAAATGTTAACACTGATTTCTCTCTATAGATGCTGCCAGACCTGCTGAGCTTTTCCAGTAATTTCTATTTTTGTCTCTGATGTTACTACTGGAAAAGTTAGGTCTTAGTCTGAAATTTGTCATGACAGATAATGATTTCTTTTTTAACTTTTACAAGGTGGTTTTTCACTGAAACTTAAATAAACAATGCTGCAGACCCAGTTTTAACCATGAGACAAAGTTTGATGTGCAAAATCAATGAAGATAAAATAGAATAAACCAAACCACTTACATATAACACAAAATTAAAGATTACAAAACACATGATAAATAGACATTCCATCAGAGTGCTCATACCAGCTAATATCTCTTTCTCATCTGTAGGTTTTAATCTAAATTTTTTTTTAGTTCCCTACGTTGAGAATGTAGTATATGTACCTCTTCCCTGATTTGATGTGTAAGTGAGCTTTGACTTTCTTAGCTTCACATAACTCCCTCCAGGGATTTAGCCTTCTGATCTGGAAATTTGAAATCAAACCTCTTGCACACAGGTAACCTCTTTCTTAACAATCCTAAAATGACTTATTTTATTCAGGAACATCTGTTATACAAACCCAGCTTCTGCCAAAACTTCTGCAAATTGCCCAAACTGAAACTCAGGAGCTTTCTCCACATTGTGGATGTTTCCTCTAAACCCAAAGGAACAATTCCAGATTTTTCCATCTGAAAGGCTAACGCACTCTCCAGTTCAATTTTGTTCACTTGTAAATTCTCCTGATGTAAACAAATCCTCATTACTCTTCAGGTATTCTCTTTAATACTATGTTTCAAAAGAAATCACCATGGTTACAGAAATACTTCCAAATTAATCTTTAAATTGGGCACACAGAGAACATATATACCATGAGTTCAAAATTCAAAGATTTAAAAGTAAATGGCATTATGATATATATAAATTACACCTTGCATAGCACACTCAAATTTCAGTGAAGTCATTCCTATCTCTGTTCTAAAGCTTCTTGTTTATCTGGTACAACTCTAATTAGTTTCTTTTGGCAAATGTCTAATGTGCATTCACTCAGTGCCATTTTCTTTAATTAAAGTCTCTCCTCAAGACTGTTTAAACAAACTACTAACTCTGCTCACGTTTACTTATGTTAAACTCATTTATTCAGCAGCTTTGTAGGATGTTTTCCTCTCTGACATCTTGATGGCCTTCTGTCTCTGGAGCTTCCACCGCTGACCTCTGTGCTTTACAGGGTCTTCCCTGGCCTGACTGCAGGTGGTTCGTTGACTGTTTACCTTAAATTATATGGTTTCTCGTAAATTATGTTTCGAGCTTGCTGTTCAAACTAACCTTTCTTAAAAGAAAACACAGACTTTCACAGAACTGAAAACTCAAACCTTTTTCTCCTCCACTTCACAATCCAAGTATCCAACTCATAATAAAATAATAAACCTCCATGACATTCATTCACTGTGAAGTGCTTTGGGGCATGTGGTGGTTTTAAAAATCCCTATATAGATACAAGAATGTTTTATAGTTATTATAATCTGTACTCTTGATTTCTATTTTTACATGTACCTGAGACATTATTGATTCTTTCCTTGCCACTTTACCCCACTCTTCACTTGGGTTTGGGTCCATGTGTCTGGATTAGTGGTGCTGGAAGAGCACAGCAGTTCAGGCAACATCCAAAGAGCAGCGAAATCGACGTTTCGGGCAAAAGCCATTCATCAGGAATGTGTACCAGTTGTACCACACCCTATTAACTTTAATTTTGCGCATGCAAATGTTCAGGGGAGATTGCTGGGCAGTGCCCTCTGTGGTCGTAGTTTCTCTAGAACACCGAAGTTGAGGTCAGTTTAACAGTTCAAGAGAGACATCAACTTAATCTTTCTAAGCTGTTACTCACTGAATAAATTCAACAAGTTTTGAGGCGATTTCACTTTTTTAAACTAGTTTTTAGCAATAATAAATCTGTCAATCACAGATTAAAATAAATCAAAATGAAAATTGCACCAACACCCAAGATTGCTAGCTTGGTTCTTTGTTTTGGAAGCCCCCATTTAATATTCTGTCAGTGTTCCAGGGGTAGTTTCAGATATTTACTTCAAAATGTTGAAAACTTGATAATTCTGTTTGAATTTCTTGCTGTTGTAATGTGAACTGGTCATAAATATCAGATGGATTTCAACCAGCTTTACTGCTAATCAGAGTTTGGGTTAGTCTCACTTGTGGGAAAATATAGTCTTGTCTCAGCATGCCAGATGGTAGATTGCATTCGTGAGAAAGAGCTTGTTATTATTTTGAGAAAATTAACTAATGTTAATTTATAGTAGAAGGAGTAGACCTTTCAGCTGTTCAGGTCTGGTCTGTCATTTATTTAGATCATAGCTAATGCATATCTCCACAACGTTTTCACTGCCTTTCCCTATTCAAATCTCTGCATCTGCAAATGACCCCCAGACTTTTGAGGGAGAGTTACAGATTTCCACAGCCCTTTGGATGAAGAACTACTTCCTGATTTTGCCTGTGAATAATCGAGCACTAATTTAAAGATTAAACCCTTGTTATGGATTCTCCCAACGGGTGAATGGATTCTCTCTAGGTATCCTAGTGAATCCTAGTGCACCCACATAATTAGATCACCTATTTATAATATTTTATATCTGATAGAATATCTTTGAATGCCTTGGAACTTGAACAGTATCTTTCTGATGAATTTGTGCTGCATGTCTGTGGGGCATCTGAAAGCCCTTCACAGTTCTGAAGTAAAGTTGCCTTACGGACAAATGAGAAAGCCAGTTTGTGGATACCGAGGTCCCAGCACGACAACACCTCACTCTTCTTTAAGCACTCCAGGAGGATCATTTACACACACTCATGAATGGCTAAGAATGCATGCTGGTTTAATATGGGATGCAGAAAGCCCCATTGACTGAAAGCTCCATTTCTGGTTCAGGAGATGTGTGCATTATCCTGCAGGTTATTAAATCAAGAAGGTTTTAGGATCAAACCCCGAGCTTAAATTCTTGATCTTAAGCTGAGTAATGAGGGAATGAGTGGTATGTTTTAAGGGGCTGCTGTAGTGTCTTACTGGCCCATTACTGCACCCACACTCTTATGCACTCCATTCTGGCTCAGAACTGCACTGCGAATGTGATCCCTCTGTGAATTGATGTAAGTCCTCGGCAAAGTCATGCAAAGTATGGATTTTGGAAGGTACAAAATTGGGCTTTCCTGAGTTTGTGGGACAGTCTGGCATGAGATGTTCTGTCAATCAAATTAAGTTGAGAACACATGGGAATTTTGATTCTTCTGTGATAGCTGCTGACAATTTTTACTTATTTAGAAGGGCTCCAGGAATGAAATCACTTCACATTATTTCAGTAAAGATTTTAAGTTTTCTTCAACTCTAATACAATTTAAATGCATTCTGATACATCTTAGCACTCAGTGGCCAACTTACCTTTGCAGGATTGAGCCACATCCTTAATAAGTAAGCGAAGTTTGAGAAGATTTGTAGCTCAGGTTGAGGTTCTGGATGTAGGTTTGCTCACTGGGCTGGAAGGTTCATTTCCAGATGTTTCGTCACCATACTAGGCAACATCTTCAGTGAGCCTCAGAATGAAGCACTGGTCATGTAGCCTGCTTTCTATTTATATGTTTGGGTTTCCTTGGGCTACACTACCAGTGCTTCATTTGGAGGCTCACTGAAGAGGTTACCTAGTATGGTGACGAAACATCTGGGAACGAATCTTCCAGCTCAGCGAGTAAACCTACATCCAGAACTTAATAAGTAAATATCATCAATTAGTAAAAGCATATTTATTGAAGATGAGTATTGCCTGGCATTTGTGTGGCACGAATGTTACTTGCAACTTGTCCAGATCTTGTTGCATTGGAAACGGACTACATGTCTATAGAAATTAAAAGAATAGAGTTTTTGTGAGTATTTTAAAGCCTATCAATGAATAATTTCCAGGAGGTATTGTTTAGGATCCTACTTGGGACTCGGTGATCAATTCATAATTTTTCAGAGGTGCCGTGAACCATCTACCCTAATAAAACATGACCAACTAGCAATTTGCTTCCATTCTGGCACAGAGAGATACATGAAAGTGTAGGCCCTAAGTTTGTAAAAGTTGTTAGAGATCAGTCATCTCAGCTACAAAAACATTTCTGTGTGAGTTCCTCAGGGTAGTGTCCCAGGCCCAACTATCTTCAGTTGATTAGATTCCCTGCAGTATGGAAAAGGCCCTTGAGCCCAACAAGTCCACACTGACCCTCCGAAGAGTAACCCACTCAGACCCACTCCCCCTGACTAAAGCACTTAACACTACAGACAATTTAGCATGGCCAATTCACCTGGTCTGCACATCTTTGGATTGTTGGAGGAAACCAGAGCATTCGGAGGAAACCCATGCAGATGCGGGGAGAATGTGCAAACTCCACACAGACAGTCACCCGAGGCTGGAATCGAACACTAGTCCCTGGTGCTGTGAGGCAGCAGTGCTAACCACTGAGCCACTGTGCTGCCCTTTCTTTATAGAGAGTGGGGAATGTCTGGAATGCACTGCCAGCAGTGGTAATAGAGTCAGATACATTAGGGACATTTAAGTGACTCTTGGATAGGGACATGGATGATAGTAAAATGAAGGGAATGTAAGTTAGTTTGATTTTAGAGTAGGATAAAAGGTCAGCACAACATTGTTCTGTCAAAGACCTTCCTTTCATCAAAAAGTCAGAACTGGGAATGTTTGCTGATGAGTGCACAGTGTGACTCCTCAGATACTGAAACAGTCCATGTTCAAATGCAACAAAATCTGGACAATATCCAGGCTTGGACTGACAGGTGGTAAAGTAACATTCATGCCATACAAATGCTAGGCAATAATCATCTCCAATAAGAGACAATCTAGCCACCTCCCCTTGAATCCTCCTACTATTGGCAACTTGAAGTGACTATTGACCGGATACTCAACTGGGATTGCCATGTAAACACTGGCTACAAGAGGCTAGGAATATGGTGGCAAGTAACTCACCTCTAAACTCATTTACATCTACAAGGCACAAATCAGGATTGTGATGGAATGCTCCCCACCTGGCTGGATGGGTGCAACTTCAGCAACACTTGAAATTTGACACCATCCAGGGTGAAACAGCCTACTTACTTGGAACCACATCCACATTGGAACCACTCTCTCCACCACCAATGCTTAGTAGCAGCAGTGTGTATATTCTATAAGATGCACTGCAGAAGCTTGCCACTGATCCTTTCAATACTATGACCATCCCAATTTAAAGGGACAAGGGTGCCAGATAGATGGGAACACCACTACCTGCTAGTTTCCCTCGAAGCCACTCCCAATACTGACTTGGAAATATATTTCTGTTCTTTCACTGTCACTGGGTGAAAATCTAGGAATTCCCTCCCTAATGTCATTGTGGGTCAACCGACAGCACAAAGACTGCAGTGGTTCAAGAAGGCAGCTCACCACCACCTTCTGAAGGGCAATTAGGGCTGGGCATTAAATGCTAGTCAGCCATTGGTGCACACATCCCATGTGTGATTTTAAATAAAAATCTTTGGGAGAGGTGGGGATAAAATGAAAATGCCAAACGTAATGCTTTTCATCCCTGAATTCGGTTGTCCAGTGAAGTTTGGTGCAGGTGCAGGCATGACATCGCCTCGTTTTTCAGTGTGACCTATTTACTTACTGAGCCACAACTATTAATCTGTGAACACAACAAATATAAAAACATGTCCTATCTTATTAGCAGGTAAATGACTGATTAGCTTGTTGACTCTGTTTTAGGGCTTTTGTGTGGATATTCATATTTAAAAGCTGGATGCGGAAGCATTTATTAACTATACATTATCAATTTGATCAAATTTGATCTTTACATGAAGGAATGTGTGTGTTTTACAAGGTTTTATATGTTTCTTCTGGTTCCCAGTTTATACCCGGCCTTAAAGTCTTGTCCAATTAGAAAACTGCTCATTCTTTGTATGTAAGATCAGTTAGCAAAAGTCAGAATATTCAGCTGGGAGATGGGTCCCCTCTGAGTCCAATCTTGTTCAGACTCCCATCCACATCAGTGCAAGGGTTAAATTCCTGGTGATCTGGAGTGGGAGCTCTGGCTGATTTTAATTTTGTTCTACAGCTCGTGATACCGAAGTCAGTTTTAGAAGCCTAATGAGAGAGGCTAACATCTCCAAATAAGATCAGATTTGACAACTGATTTATCTGTTTGTCTCTTTGTTCAGTGGTTCGAGCTCATTTTTCTACTGAGCCTAAATGTGGTGGTTTTCTACCCCATTCTGATATTTGAGCATATAATCTATGTCTGCATTTTAGCTTAACATTAAGGGTTGTTGTATTGATGAAACACTGCTTTGGCTAGGATGTATACCTGAGAGAGTTTCTGCCTGTTCAAGTGGCTATTAATACTCCAATGAAAAGTCACATTTTGTGTGGACATGTAGGACATCTTTACCTTATTGAAGATAGTAGCAATGTTCCTAAAAAAAAACCACAGGTGTTTGTCCTGGCCAATTTGGAACAAGTTTGAAAGTAATCATGGAATAGCCCACTGTCTCAGGCTCTTCCCCTCCCTTCATGGTGAATGGGTAGCAATGATTAGCTATGGATAACTGCACTAGGTAAGATGGATATCGAATGAAGAAAATTAACTGATAGCTTTTAATAAGAGAGCACACCATTCCCTCTATTATACTACTCAAGGTAGATGGCATATGATCTACAAATTGAATGTCACTTATATTTAAGTAATTGCACTTCATCCAGATGTGTCTTGATTTTAAAATTCTAATCTTTGTTCCTCCACAATCTTATTTCTACCAGTTTCTTCCTGCCTTTAGTGAACTCTGTGCTTGTTCAAAACTGATGTCTTGCATCAAAAAAATTGTCTTCAGGGTTCCA
Organism: Chiloscyllium plagiosum; assembly: GCF_004010195.1. Taxonomy (NCBI): domain Eukaryota; kingdom Metazoa; phylum Chordata; class Chondrichthyes; order Orectolobiformes; family Hemiscylliidae; genus Chiloscyllium; species Chiloscyllium plagiosum. The sequence goes on from NC_057733.1 coordinate 7,239,956, forward strand.
TCATGGACGGATACATGTGGGTGCCTAGGCCCAAAGGCCTATTATTCTGTCCCTAAACTTCTCCGTTATGTTGTCAATCCTCTTCCAGAAATTTCTTAAAATCTGTCTTTTTAAACCAACCTCCTCTGCTATCTCTTTTAGGGTTGCAGCTCCAAAATTTGATTTGAGTGGGTGTGGCTCTCTGTTTTTCACCTTCATTGAATAGCAAGATATATGAGCACATTTTCTTTTGTGAGACATGGGTTCTGCTGGCAAGCCCAACATTTGTTGCCCATCCCTAACGGCCTTTTAGAAGGCAGTTTGAGCCCCCTCTTGAACTGCTGCAGACCACCTAGTGGAGATACACCCAGAGTGCTGCAAGGAATTTTCAGGACTTTGATCCTGTGACATGTGAAGGAACCACGATTTAGTTCCAAGTCAGGGTGGCATTTGGAAGAGAACTTGAAGGTAGTGGTACGACCATAATACTGGCCTTGTTTTTCTCGTTGGGAGAAGTCATGGGTTTGGAAAGAGCTGTAGAAGAAGTATTGTTGAGTTACTGGCACGCAGCTTGTACATTATACACATTCCTGCACTCATTTTATGGTGCATGGAGTGAATGCTTAATTTGGTTGCAAGGATTAACTTGGATGGTGTCACGTGTTTGGAGTATTGTTGCAGCTGCACCATTCCAGGCATGTGGAGGGTGGAAATGTTTGGATAACATGAGTTTTGAAGCATTATGCAAACAGAAATTTGTTTTAAGTTTTGTAGACATACCTGAAATGGGTTCTTTAAAAGAGGTCATAGAACAGGAACTCTTCTTTTATAACAAAGCTTCTTCTGACCGGTGACAACTGCATGCTTTTGCGGTAGACCTCTGCTGGGGATGGTTTTGAATAGTTGAGTAACTTGGAAGAGGTACTTATTTTATGTAGCTGAGTTGAAGGAAAACTTGCTGTGAACAAGGTATCCCGCTGGTTTCCCCTCTTCCTGTGAAGAGAGTCCTCCAAATCAGTTCACTGTGAAATCTGTTTATTCTTTGAAACAGTAATTGAAAGAACCTCTCAAGATTATACTTTGAGCACGCTGTGTCTGTAAGACTTCAGAGACAATTATGCATAATTGAACTTACCACGTGCCAGAATATCAAAGCAATAGATTCAAGAACATCCGAGACTTTATCCTTTCACCAAATTATGCATCTTTATTGAATAAGTTTTGTTTCAACAATAAACCCATAATTGATTTAATTAAGAAACCAGCTGATTTTGTTTAAAATGTTGATATAGGTATTGTTATAACCCAAACCATTCTTTCTAACTTTTCTATCTATAACAATCTCCTAATTTTTAAAATTTATCAGAAAAGACTGGGATACTGTTTAAGGTTCATGATTCAGTCTAGCCCCCTTCCTTCACCCCTTGCCTGCTGGGAATCGATGTTGGGGACAGCAGGAATCAGCACAGTTCAGGACTGTCCACTGATTGGTTACCCACACATACAGAAAGCTGCCAAAACTAAGAGGGAGTTTAACTTTCTGACCTCTCACAAGTACAAAAAAAGTCAGTGGGTACAAGAAGTTACAATTTGGATGGAATCACAAGGACAGAGTTATAAAGCCAAACCCCACAGCCTTTATGAGGTGTTGATGGTTAGATCTTGAGCAATGAGGCAGAAGAAAGGATTGCTCCTAGAGGGGAAACACACCATGAATGCCTGCTTGATAGGGGACCACGGAGACATTGGTTAAAGCAAAGAATGGATAATGATTATTAGAGCAGCGAAGGTCAAACCAGAAGACAGTTTTTGGCAAGAAACCATATCATGAGTGTCCAGTTAGTCGGTTAATATGAGGAACAAACCCAACTCAGTAACTCTTTCAAAGGCATAAACTCTTTCCTGGAGAAAGTGAGGTCTGCAGATGCTGGAGATCAAAGTTGAAACTTTATTGCTGGAACAGCACAGCAGGTCAGGCAGCATCCAGGGAACAGGAGATTCGACGTTTCGGGCACAGGCCGACGTTTCGGGCACAGGCCTGAAGAAGGGCCTGTGCCCGAAACGTCGAATCTCCTGTTCCCTGGATGCTGCCTGACCTGCTGTGCTGTTCCAGCAATAAAGTTTCAACTATAAACTCTTTCCTGGCCAAACTGTCAAAGTGCTGTTCAGAGTGGTTCAGCACATTTATAGGTTAGAACTGCTAGCCTGAGATTCAAATACTGAGAGTCCAGCACATGGCTTATCAGCTTTCTTTCTATCTTTAACCTAATATCTAACCTCCAATACTAAGCTTTGTCTTATCTGCCAGTTAGTCATGGTTTCAAGAGTTTGAATCATTGCCATCCCTAGAATTTTGTAAAGTACTTCTATTGGTAATAGATAGTTATTTCTGTTTTACATAAATCCAACAGTGTCAGAAGTCTTCATAATAAGTTTGGCTCGGAGCAGTAAATTGAGGAACAGGTTTGGAGAAGTTACTGCAATAACTTTACAAAGCTTCCATCACATGTTACAGGTCCACAGTTCTTCACTTGGTATTTGTCTGTGTGTTTAATTCTGTGTCTGTGACAGTATGTAATAGGTCATATTGGTAACTGGGAAAAGTACGCTTTTATTTTGCTGTGAGCCACGGAATTCTCCTTGAGCCTCAGTTGTACCAACACAAACATACATATGAGCATGTGAATTTCGAGCAGGAGTAGGCTATTTAGCTACTTTAACCGGCTGTGCCGTTTGATAAGGTCATGACTAATTTGATTGTAGCTGCTGCAACTCAACCTTGTACCCTTTAACTCCCCTTCCAATCGAGAACCCACTTAACATGGCCTTAAAAAAAATATCCAGTGATACTACTTCCACTGCTCTGTGGAGGAGAGAATTCCACAAACAAGCCTTGGAGAGAAATACATTTTTCCCATCTCATTCTAATATAGGATAACCCTTACTTTTAAATTGTGTCTCCGAGTTCTTGTCTCTCCCACAAAAGCAAATGTTCTGTCAGCATCCACACTGTTAAGTTCCCTTACAATCTTGTATTTTTCAATGAAAATCACATCTCATTCTTCTAAATTCCATTTTTTTTTATCCAATCTCTTCTCATAAAATAATCCCTTCGTCCTAGGCATCAGTTGTGTGAGCATTTCCTGAACTGCTTCTAATACAATTATGTCCTTCCTGAAGTAAGGAGACCAAAACTACACCATACTCTAGATGTGGTCTCATCAATGCACAATACAATATAATTGAAGCAAAACTTCCATACTTTTATATTCCATTCCTGTGGAACAGATGGCTATGGTCCATTGTCTTCCTCGTCACTTGCTGTATCTGCAATGCCATTTTTTAATGATTCATGTACGAGGACCTTAGATCCTTCTGTATCACAAAGTTTTACAGTTTTTCTCCATTGAAATAATATCACTTTTCTAATCACCATGCCATGAGTTTATGTTGTCCCACATTCCATTTCATTTGCCAAGTTTTTGCCCACTCAATAACTTATCTTTGTAGATGTTGTGTCCTCCACATGATTTTCCTATCTATCTTTGTTACATCAGCAGATTTAGCAACCTTACATGGTCCCTTCATCCAAGTCACTAATGTAGTTTGTAAATAGTTGAGACCTCAGCACTGTGGCACTCTACAAAGTTCAGTCTGCCAGCCCAAAGATGATGGGACGAGAGGTGTGGCACTGAAAAAGCACGGTCAGGCAGCATTCGAGGATCAGCAGAGTCGACATTTCAGGCATAAGTCCTTCATCAGGAATGAACATTCCGAAACATTGACTCTCCTGTTCCTGGGATGCTGCCTGACTTGCTGTGCTTTTCCAGTGCCACACTTTTAGAACATAGAACATAGAACAATACAGCACAGAACAGGCCCTTCGGCCCACGATGTTGTGCCGAACTTCTAACCTAGATTAAGTACCCATCCATGTACCTATCCAAATGCCGCTTAAAGGTCGCCAATGATTCCGACTCTACCACTCCCACGGGCAGCGCATTCCATGCCCCCACCACTCTCTGGGTAAAGAACCCACCCCTGACATCTCCCCTATACCTTCCACCCTTCACCTTAAATTTATGTCCCCTTGTAACACTCTGTTGTACCCGGGGAAAAAGTTTCTGACTGTCTACTCTATCTATTCCTCTGATCATCTTATAAACCCCTATCAAGTCACCCCTCATCCTTCGCCGTTCCAACGAGAAAAGGCCGAGAACTCTCAACCTATCCTCGTACGACTTCCTCTCCATTCCAGGCAACATCCTGGTAAATCTTCTCTGCACCCTCTCCAAAGCTTCCACATCTTTCCTAAAGTGAGGCGACCAGAACTCCACACAGTACTCCAAATGTGGCCTAACCAAAATTCTGTTGAGTTGCAACATCACTTCATGACTCTTGAATTCAATCCCTCTGCTAATGAACGATAATACTCCATAGGCCTTCTTACAAACTCTATCCACCTGAGTGGCAACCTTCAAAGATCTATGTACATAGACCCCAAGATCCCTCTGTTCCTCCACCTGACTAAGAACCCTACCATTAACCCTGAATTCCGCATTCTTATTTGTTCTTCCAAAATGGACAACCTCACACTTGGCAGGGTTGAAATCCATCTGCCACTCCTCAGCCCAGCTCTGCATCATATCTAAGTCCCTCTGCAGCCGACAACAGCCCTCCTCACTGTCCACAACTCCACCTATCTTCGTATCATCTGCAAATTTACTGACCCACCCTTCGACTCCCTCATCTAAGTCATTAATAAAAATTACAAACAGCAGAGGACCCAGAACTGATCCCTGCGGAACTCCACTTGTAACTGGGCTCCAGGCTGAATATTTACCATCTACCACCACTCTCTGCCTTCGACCGGTTAGCCAGTTTTCTATCCAATTGGCCAAATTTCCCTCTATCCCATGCCTCCTGACTTTCCGCATAGAAATAAACTCTGATCTCCAGCATCTGCAGTCCTAACGTTCTCTTCCAACCCAAAAATGATACTCATCCTACCTCTTTGCTTCATGTTAGCCAACCAATCAGTTATGCATAGTAATATATTAACCCCTACACCAGGAGCAATGGTGTAGTATGCTTTGATGTGCCACATTATCAAATCCCTTCTAAAATCCAAGTACACCATATCTGAGATGTCAGAGGACTGGAGGTCTGCTAACATTGTGCCATTATTAAAAAGGGAAGGAAGACCAAGAAATTTCAGGATAGTTTGTCTAACGTCTGTGATGGCAAAGTTATTAATAAGAATTCTGAGAGAATATATATCTGTACTTGGAGAGACACAAATTAACCAAGTATAGTCAGTGTAGATTTGTTGAGGGAAAGTCATGTTTGATAAATATGTTCACATTTTAAAGGGATAACTGCAAATATTGATGAGTGTAATGCATTTGATGTCATCCACATGGACTTTAAAGAAGGCATTTGATAAGATCCCTCGTGGCAGTCTGGTCAAAAAAGTATGAGCCCATGGGATCCAAGGCAAACTGGCACGTTAGATCCAAAATTGGGAGAGAGGGTGACAGTAGAGGGATGAATCAGTGAATGGAAGTCTGTTTCCAGTAGGATTTCATAGGATTTGGTGTTTTGGCACTAGCTGTTTGTACCTGAATGATTTGGACTTAATTGTGGAGGGTATGATCAGGACGTTTGTAGATGACATGAAAATTGGTATGGTGGTAAATAGTGAGAAAGATAACCATAAACAATTGGAGGGTAGCAATGGACTGATCAGGTGGGCAGAGCAACAGCAAATAGAATTCAACCTTGAAAAGTGAAGTAGTACACATGTGGAGGGCTAAAAAGGCATGGGATTACCTAATGCATAGTAAGACCTGCGAAAGTACTGAAGATCAGAGGGACCTTCGTGTCCGTATCCACAGACTCTGAAGATAGCAAAGCAAGTGGATAAGGCAGCAAAGAAGACTCCTGGAATACTTAGCTATATTAGCTGAGGTACAGAACACAAAAGCAAGAAAGTTATGCTGGATTGGTAAAAATGCTGCCTAGGCTGCAGCTGGAGTACTGCATGTGGCTTCAGTCATCACATTATAGAAAGGATGTGATTACAATGAGAGGATGTAGAGAAGATGTATCAGAATGTTGCCTGGGCTGGAGGGTTTGAGGAATGGGTAAAGCTTGGATAGACTTAGGTTGTTTTCCTTGGAGCAGTGAAAGGTGAGAGGGGATCTGATGAGATTATGAGGAGCATAGATAGGAGTGGACAGAAAGGCAATTTTTGCTCTTAGCGGAGGACTCAATAAAAGGGGATATAGCCTTCTATCTCTTACTTTAAATCTAAGAGGAGAGATGTAGAACAATTTTTCATCCAGAGTGTGATGGAAGTCTGTCTGAAAGGATAGTTGAGTTAGAAACACTCATATCATTCAGGCACTATTTAGATATTCACTTGTATTGCCATAGCCTCCAGGACTATGCCAATAGCTAGATCATGGCATTAGTGTAGTCAGATCTTTGTTGACTACACAAATATAATGGGTTGAATGGCCTCCTGTATTGTCAACATTTACAAATCTTTATAAAATCTGCACCTTCCTCTTTATCCACGTTACTTGTTTCTTTCTCAAAGAATCCTAATACATTCGTCAAACTTTCCCTTTCACAAAATCATGTTCACTCTGCCTAATACCATTAAGACTTTCTAAATGCCCATCTATAACCTCCTGAATAATAGATCCTACCATTTTTCTGCGACATATTAGGCTAACTGGCTTGTAGTTTTCTGCTTTTGCTAATTTTCAATCTATACACTTGACAGAACTAAGGGAATTGTGGAAAATGAAAACCAATGCATCAACTATCTCAACTATCCTATTTCTTTTAGGATCTAAGTATGATGTCTGGCAAGTTCTTGTGCCAAAATTTACTTCTAATAGTTTCCTCAGTACAATTTCTTTGTGATTATAATTGTTTCTCCTCCTTTACCTCTTGATTTGGAATTATTTCCAAAATGTTATTTGTATCTTCTAAGGTGTAGAGAGTAGCTGTTGAACACTTTCTACTGTCACCTTATGTCCCACTATTAATCCCTTAGACTCTCTCGTGAGGATGCACACTTATTTTAGCTTGTATATATTATATGTTTTTGTATTGTTCAGGCCTATAGGTAGAGCTGCTGAAAAAAAAGGTTACCCTAACTAAACTGTGGGTTTGGGTTAGTTGGGGGTGGTGAAAATATCAAACAATCAGAATCTGATCTAAATCAAATTCACCTTTGGCTTAAATTGAGACCGCATGGTAGATGAACAACCAACCTATTCCAAAGAAGCAGATTTGAGTTTTAAATATGATAGCGAGATTGTGAACCGCCTTGTTGTTCACATTTTTAATTTTAACTCTAGTTGGTAGTGTTGCCAACCTCAAGAAACTCAACAGCTTCATCCAGTTGACAGCTAAGTGGATCCAGGAATGACTCCCTGTGCATCTGCCTCCTACATCCAAAGTCTAACTGAAAAACTCCTAACCACCTCAACCTCTGACTTTACTGTAGTAGGTCTTCAGTCACACTGCCCAATCTGTCCAACCCACTGCAGCAAGCCCCTGACTTCCCCCCACTAAGCTTCCAATCCACAGCCTACCCTAAGCTTCCTATTTCCAACCTCCCGAGGCCCAAGATCTCACCCTCTGAAGCCTCCAATAAACCCCCACCCCAAACCAGATTTCTGATCAGCTCCTTAACCTCTTCATTGAGATTGTTATGATCCTTTGTCCACCTCTAGTCTCCTACTCTGTCCTGATCCCTTAACCAATCAGTTGCCCGACTCATTGGAAGCCACCTTGTCAATTAGGCTAGACTTTCAAGAGAGGGAATAACCAATAGGGTTACCAAGTTGGTCAGCTTAAGAATTCAGCCCAAAAGCTCATATTTATAAAGACTTAGGCCCTCAGGGTGCCAGCCCAAACCACAATGCAGCCACAGAAGTACTTCTGATATACCCTCTTTGTTAAAATGTTGGGAAATGCAGCAGTCAGTTCACATTGCAAGGTCCCACAAAGAACAGTGGGATAATGGGCAGGTAATCTGTTTTAGGAATATTGGTGGATAGTTAAATATTGGCTGGGAAACCTGGGAAAAAACTTCCCTGATTTTTAAATTTGAGCTTTAGAATTTTTACGTAGACCAGAGAATGCAAATGGGGCTGGATTCCATATGTCACATAAAAGACAAAGCAGGTGGGAGTACAGTCTTAAAAAGAAATTCTACTGAGCCTGAAGCGGAGTCTCAGTCACTTAGACCAGCTCCACCTCACCTCATCAACATTTCAGTTTATATTTTGCTGATTATGTCACATATCTTTCAGACTGAAAACTAAATAAAAGTGAATCTTCCATCAGTGACATCCAATGGTAGTTTTATTTCTTACTGGTATCGTTGATGAGCAGTGGACCAGCTGTGATTGCACAGAAGCGTGTGAACAGCTTCTGGATCGCTTGTGTCAGTCCTCTCCATCAGTGTGAGATATCTGAGTTGTCTGTCCCTGGCGTGCCATATTCTCCACTTATCATTAATCATTCTGCTTTATCTTCATTAAAGTCTGCTAGCTGTCAGTTTGCAACAGCAGTGCTAATATCTACACTACGGCTGTGTTCAGCATACACTGTTGCACAGAAGCTTGTTCTGCCTCTGTACCTAATGTATTATGATCCAGAAAAGAGCCTTTGATTTATTACCATATCCAGTTAAACTACAACCTATAACTGCTTAATGATAGTCTACTGTCATTGCTATGACAGGATCTGATATTTTCCTGTCTTTATGCACACTTTCCATACCACAGTGTTGAATTTAATCCTGTTTTAAGAGCTGTTGTTTGTATGTGTTTTAAAATTCTAAACCAAATTATTATTGCATGTAAGTAGAGAAAACAAATAAAAAATCATATCAACCAAGGAAAGGGGAATTCAGAGAGTTTCTCTCAAGAGAGAAACCGGAGCGGCATGGTGGCTCAGGGGTTAGCACTGCTGCCTCACAGCACCAGGTTCCTAGGTTCGATTCCAGCCTCGGGCAACTGTCTGTGTGGAGTTTCCACATTCCCCCTGTGTCTGCTTGGGTTTCCTATGGGTGCTCCGGTTTCCTCCCACAGTCCAAAGATGTGCAGGTCAGATGAATTAGCCATGTTAAATTGCCCATAGTGTTAGGTACTTTAGTCAGAGGGAAATGGGACTGGGTGGGTTACTCTTCGGAAGGTCAGTGTGGACTTCTTGGGCTGAAGGGCCTGTTTCCACACTGTAGGGAATCTAATCTAAAAAAAACCTCCTGTCTCTATATGTAACTTGCGTTTATGTATAAAGATCCCAGTATCCTTAGCAGGAATGTTACCAAACAAACTTGGTACAGAGCCAGAAAAGGGAAAAGTAAGACAAGTGATCAAAAAGTAAGTCAAAGAGTTGATTTTAAATAGCATCTGGAAGATACATAGGTGTAGACGTTTAAAGGAAGGAATTTCAGAACTTAGGACCGAAGTATTTGGCAGTGTGAGCACCAATGTTCCGGTGATGAAAATCAGGATTCACAAGAGGCCAGAATTGGAGAAGCAATTATGTGTGCATCAATCAGCTGCCCACAAGGACTTAGCATCTATCAATAGGTCAGAAGCAGCCCGTTAATATTAATTTTCCATCTAAACTCCTCATGATATTTCATACCTTTGCATAAGCAGCTTTGAGTGCTTAAAATGTTAAAAGGATATGATTGGGGCAGATAGTAGGGGGATAATTTCTCTCTGGTGAATAAGTTAAGAACGTGAGATACTGTTTAATTAGAATCAGGTCATTCAAGAGTTAAATTAGGAATAATTTTCTTCATGTTGTAAAATCTCAACTTCCCCAGAAAGCTTGGAGGGCAATTGACATTTTCAAGGCAGATGATAGGTAAATTGAGTGAAGTACAGTCAACTATATTCTCTCCATGTAATGGGAGCCTAGAATTGTAAACATTAATCTGACTGTCGTGGAGTCATAGAGGTGTACAGCAGGGAAACAGACCCTTCGGTCCAACTCGTCCATACCGACCAGATATCCCAACCCAATCTAGTTCCACCTGCCCTTAACCCGGCCCATATCGTTCCAAATCCTTCCTTTTCATATACCCATCCAGATGCTTTTTAAATGTTGCAATTGTACCAGCCTCCTCCACATCCTCTGGCAGCTCGTCCCATACACATACCACCCTCTACATGAAAAGGTTGCCCCTTCGGTCTCTTTTATATCTTTCCCCTCTCACCCTGAACCTATGCCCTCTCGTTCTGGACTCCCTCACCCCAGGGAAAAGACTTTGTCTATTTATCCTATCCATGCCCCTCATGATTTTATAAACCTCTATAAAGGTCACTCCCTCCACCTCCAACGCTCCAGGGAAAACAGCCCCAACCTATTCAACCTCTCCCTTTAGCTCAAATCCTCCAACCCTGGCAACATCCTTGTAAATCTTTTCTGAATCCTTTCAAGTTTCACACCAACCTTGCGATAAGAAGGAGACCAGAATTGCACACAATATTCCAACAGTGGCCTAACCAATGTCCTGTACAGGGTAAAAAACAATGACTGCAGATGCTGGAAACCAGATTCTGGATAGTCCTGTACAACCGCAACATGACCTCTCAATCCTGTACTCAATACTCTGACCACGAAAGGAAGCATACCAAACACCTTCTTCACTATCCTATCTACCTGTAAGTTCACTTTCAGGGAGCTATGAACCTGCATTCCAAGGTCTCTTTGTTCTGTTGTTCGATGGAGGATTGAATTCAGTTGGTAGCTGGAAGGAAGGGTCAATCAGAGAAATGGAAGGGAGAGTGTTCCGACACGGGGTAAACCCTCCTACTTAAGTTAAACCAGCAACATGGAAAAGATTTATCCTGTGCAGTAATCTGTGAAAGTTTGAGAGGCCAAGAACTATTTAAAGTAAAAATTAACACCTTTATTTCTTAAAGTATATCAGAGAATAATTAACTAACAGCTATTTACAATTCCTTACTCTAACCTATATTTTATCTTCCCTTCTATAATACTAATCTGATAAAACTCCCAATTACGATTTACTAAACAAAGCTTCTTATCTCAAAACCAATCAGCTTTCAGTTCTTCTCTGTAAATGTGTCTTTTCTTCTTTTTGGGGATTCTGCTTCACAGGTTACTGATTGATAAAGGTACCTTTAAGAGAGGTATTCTCTGGGCAGTTTGCAGATGTCATTGGCTTTGCAGTTCTTCTCCCAACTGTTCAATTTTCCCTGGTCTTATACCCCTAAAGCATTGGATTGTGTCATTGGATTTTAAGATTGTCAATATGCTAAATTCAACCTTGTTTGGAGTTAGGTAATTTTGGGGGTATAAACTAAACAGATTGGCCTAATTTGAATCTGTTCTTGTCTCCAGGCAGCCAGCTAGCCTAGCTACTCCAGTAGCTAGACCACATGTTACGTTGTATCTTATTGAGAACACTTGGTGCTGTCACTGCTGGCTTTTAACTCTCTTAAAGGTACAGTACACCCACATCTTCATAACAAGGTGGAGGGGCTGGGAAGGGAGTCGGGGGATGAGAAAGGAGGTTTTTTGAAATTGGAGAACTGTCGTCCCTCCCCCCTCCCTTCCATTCCTCTGATCGACCCTTCCTTCCAGCTACCAAGCAGATTCAGTCCTCCCATCGACCAGCAAGGTCATACCTGTGTTCACCTCTTCACTTATCTCAAGAGGGTTGGAATATAAATGCAGTGACATGCTTCTGAGACTTTACAAAGCTCTAGTTAGGCTCCATTTAGAATACTGTGTCCAATTTTGGGCCCCACACCTCAGGAAGGACATACTGGCACTGGAGCGTGCCCAGCGAAGATTCACACTGATGATCCTTGGAATGGTAGGCCTAACATAAGATGATCGGCTGAGGATCCTGGGATCCAGAGAGTGGTGGGCCTGTGGAATTCATTGCCACAGAGCTCAGTGGAGGCTGGAACGTTAGGTGTCTTCAAGGCAGAGATCGATAAATTCTTGATCTCGCAAGGAATCGAGGGTTACAGGGAGAGTTTGGGTAAGTGGAGTTGAAATGCCCAAATGATTAAATGGCGGAGTGGACTCGATGGACCGAATGGCCTTGCTTCCACTCCTATGTCTTATGGTCTTATTCCCCACCCCACAAAATAAACACACACACACACACCTTTATTTGCAGCTCACCTTGTACCCACCCCCAGTCCTGAAGAAGGATTACAGCTGAAACGTGCACTGCTCCACCTCCTGATGCTGCCTGGCTTGCTGTGTTCTTCTAGCTTCCGGCTTGTCTACCTTGAATTCCAGCATCTGCAGGTTTTTTTGTATCCACCACCCTTGTAGGCAACAAGTTCTAGGTCACTATCACTCACTGCATAAAAATACTTAAATCTGTGACCCCTAGTCCTTATACCATCAGCTAATAGGAAGAGGTCATCTTCTCTAAACATTTAAACCTATTGTATATAAATCCCTATACACCTCAATGAAATCTCCCTCAACCTCTATTGTTCTCAGGCAAACAACACCAACCTTTCCAAACTAACCATGTAACCAGTTGTCCTTGTAATCGTTCTGGTAAATTTCCTTTGAAGCCTGTCAAGGATCTTAATTTCTTTCCTGAAATGTGATGAACAGGATTGGATGTACTACTTTGGTTATGACCTAAGCAGAGCTATGTTTAAGTTCAGCAGAACTTTTCTACATTTGTCCTTAATGCCTCTATAAAGCCCAAGATCCCATATAATTTGCTAACCACTCTAACAATATGCTGTGGTTCTGTTCGCCGAGCTGGAAGTTTTTGTTGCAAACGTTTCGTCCCCTGTCTAGGTGACATCCTCAGTGCTTCTAGGAATTCCCTGGCTGTTCTTTGAGGCCAGCTACCAAAAGTCGAAGTTCATGTAATGAGGCTTTCAGGGCTACACCCTGTGTCAGAATTGTAGAACCATTCAATAGCACAGCACTGAAGTCCATTCGGCCCATTGTGCTGGTATCAGTTCTGTGGAAGAGATATTCACCTCGGATGAATATTGATATTCACTGAGGATGTCACCTAGACAGGGGACGAAACGTTTGCAACAAAAACTTCCAGCTCGGCGAACAGAACCACAGCAACGAGCACCCGAGCTACAAATCTTCTCACAAACTTTGAACTCTAACAATATGTCCCACCACTTTAAAAGATCAAAAGATGGGCACTCCAGGTATCTCTGTTCCTACACATGGACTATTAAATTTATATTTCACTTTTCCCAACCTTGCTTTTAAAATGCATATCACATTTTTCTCTATAAATTTGATAGGCCACTTGTCTGCTTATCCTTCTGACCTATCTATGTTCTTTGCAGACAATTTATATCTTCCTCGCTGTTTCCCACGCCTCCATGTTTGGAATTGCTTGCAAACTCTGTTTACTACATTTTCCAAGAACAAAGTCATTTTTACATTCATTTGTGGCTATCACTGATTGGCCAGCATTTATTGCCTATCTCTAATTGCCTTTGAGAAGGTGATGATGAACTGCCTTCTTGAACCGCTGCAGTCCACCTACTGTGGGTAGATTTTCAATGCCATTAGAAAGGGAATTGCAGGATTTTGATCCAGCAATAGAGAAGGAACGGCAAAATAGCCAGTCTAGACCTTATGCTCAGGACTCTGAGTGGGACTTGAATCCACTCACTTCCAGCCTTGGATCCACCACTGAACCAAGACTGACATCAGAAGGGTTGTAGGGGAGGGCCAGGTGATAGCAAGTTTCTATGTCGTGTCATTAGGGTATCGAATGTTTCGGTTCCTGTTGAGACAGTGCATGAAGGGGAGAGTTTGCTTTTGGAGTTGCACAATAATTCATAGGATTTATTAATATATTCACTGCTGATAAAAAGAATAATTTTGAATTCATAAATGCTGAGATGCTACACAAAAGTGAGGGAAGTCTGTTGCAATCTCTGCTCTGAGAATTGGACATGCTGCTCCGATTAATTCAATCAAAACAAAAGTAGCTGATGAAAAATATCATTACATTGAAGCAGCAGCTTTGGAAATGACTTGATAGTATTGAGTCATTGCTCAGCTTGAGTATCGCACTTGCAAATTTATTTTAGAGGTCTCAATAAATATTTATGAAAATGTTTATTACTGAAAGCTCAGGAGGAATATAATGCATTAACTTGGGACAGAAACAGAGTCTGGAGGTGGGAAGAAGTTGAGAACTCAGCAATATTGTCAAGCCAAAAATAGTCAAAGTCCTGACTGGTTCATTTTGAAGCAAAATTTTTTTTAAAAAGTGAGGATTGCATAGGATAAAAACCATGGAAAACACACCCTTTTTCCTAACTCGTCCAACTGGGCATCTATGCTGAACTCCAGTTGCTTTCCATCTTTCCTCATTCAAATCTATCAGTATAACCTTTTGTTTTATTTTCCTTCATATGTTTATCTAATTTTCTCTTCACATTTAAACCTAATCCTAATTTGTTTCAACCAGTCCCTGTGATAGTAGGTTTCAGATTCACACAATAGGAAAGGACATTTTTTTTCTGGATTCCTTACTGAATTTGTTTGTACTATCTTATATCGATGACATTTTAAAATTTGTTTGTTGTGCCTGTCTCTGGCTCGACCAGCATTTATTGCCCATCCCTAAGTTCCTCTGGGGAATGAGTTATGAGCTGCTTTCTTGAACTGTTGTGGTACTTGGGTTGTAGGTACACCCATAGTACTGTTAAGTAGGGATTTCCAGGGTTGTAACCGATGCCAGTGAAGCCTCAATATCTTTTCGAGTCAAGATGTGTATAGTTTGGAGAAGAGCATTCAGATTGTGCTGATCATCTGCTGTGATCATCCTTCTGTAAGACCATACAATGTAGGAACTGGCCCATGGCTGTTAAGTAGATTAGATTACATTACAGTGTGGAAACAGGCCCTTCGGCCCAACAAGTCCACACCAACCCGCCGAAGCGCAACCCACCCATACCCCTACATTTACCCCTTACCTAACACTACGGCAATTTAGCATGGCCAATTCACCTGACCTGCACATCTTTGGACTGTGGGAGGAAACCAGAGCACCCGGAGGAAACCCACTCTGGCACAGGGAGAATGTGCAAACTCCACACAGTCAGTCGCCTGAGGCGGGAATTGAACCCGGGTCTCTGGCGCTGTGAGGCAGCAGTGCTAACCACCGTGCCACCGTGCTGCCCATTGTCATTGAGATCATGGCTGATTTAATAATTCTCATCTGCACTTGACCTCTTGCCTTTTCCCTATTATCATTGATTCCTTACTGACTAAGAATCCATCTATCCTATTCTCGAAGCACTTTGTGGAGAGAAAACAAAAGTCCTCCTCTGTCCTAATTGGACACCCCCTTACTCTGAGATTATGCCCTCTGCTCATAGACTCTCCCACACGGGGAAACAACCTCTCTGAAACTCTCCTGTCAAACCCCATAAGAAATTTGTATGTTTCAATAAGTTTTCCACCTATTCTTCTCCACTAAATTGAGTACAAGCCCAACCTTTTTCATGAGAAAATCCCTCCTTACCTGGAATTAATCTGATGAAATGTCTCTGGATTGCCTGCAATGCATTATATCTTTCCTGAGATAAGGGAACCAAAGCTTTTCTAAGTGGTAGAGGTTGCACATTTGGAGGGTGCTGTCTAAGAAGTCTATGTGAAAGTTTGTAGTTGTTATGACCCATTTGCAAAAGTCCACTGATTCTTAAGCACTACTACTCTCATAGTTGCCAGAGAAGTTAATGATTTAATTAAAGCACGCCAAGTCCCCAATTTACCTGTCTTGGGCATTTGTGAACACAAAACACTGACCAGATTTCTATACTTAACTACTGCTGTTTATGATAAGTAGTAAATTCTAATCACAAGTAAACAGATATGGACTATCAATATTTGGCACTACTGGTTAAAACTCTCATTCCCATTTACACCCCTCTGTGTGTTCACACATGTCCACAGGCAGTTACTGAAACAAAAATCACTTGTTTTACAGGTGTTGGGAA
This sequence comes from Chiloscyllium plagiosum, assembly GCF_004010195.1. Classification (NCBI taxonomy): domain Eukaryota; kingdom Metazoa; phylum Chordata; class Chondrichthyes; order Orectolobiformes; family Hemiscylliidae; genus Chiloscyllium; species Chiloscyllium plagiosum. The sequence continues at coordinate 7,255,972 of NC_057733.1, forward strand.
AATACTGGGAACCACAGTTTAATGACACCAATCCATAGGGTTCTTCAGTCTCTGATCTCCATGTCCCTTTACTTCTGTGCAGGAGGCACAAGGCAATTGATCCACCATCTACAAAGTCTTTTAGTTACTGGAGAAGATCAACAGCTTACAGCTACTGGCGGGAGAAAACAAACAAGCATTTTTCTGGTATTTCTACTGCACGGGGAGAGTGAGAGAGAGCGCAAGACACGTCACCTGCCCTTCCAGTAGTCCAAAGGCTTCTCAGTATATTGTTAAAAATCACACAACACCAGGTTATAGTTCAACAGGTTTAATTGGAAGCACACTAGCTTTCGGAGCGATGCTCCTTCATCAGGTGATTGGGGAGGGCTCGATTGTCACACAGAATTTATAGCAAAAATTTGCAGTGTGATGTAACTGAAATTATACATTGAAGAATTGATTGTCTGTTAAGCCTTTCATCTGTTAGAATGGTGATAGCTAGACAATATGTTGAAGGTGTCTAGCATATTGTCTAGCTATCACCATTGTTAACAGCTAACCCGAGAATGCAACTTTAAAAAAAGGGTTTTGCGATATTTACACATGAAAGAAGTGAAACTATCACTGTATTCTAACAGATGAAAGGCTTAACAGACAATCAATTCTTCAATGTATACATTGTTAACAACTAACCCGAGAATGCAACTTTTAAAAAAAAAGGGTTTTGTGATTTACACATGAAAGAAGTGAAACTTCACTGTATTCTAACAGATGAAAGGCTTAACAGACAATCAATTTTTCAATGTATAATTTCAGTTACATCACACTGCAAATTTTTGCTATAAATTCTGTGTTACGATCGAGCCCTCCACTATCACCTGATGAAGGAGCGTCGCTCCGAAAGCTAGTGTGCTTCCAATTAAACCTGTTGGACTATAACCTGGTGTTGTGTGATTTTTAACTTTGTACACCCCAGTCCAACACCGGCATCTCAGTATATTGTTGATACCTACAAACAAGTTGCACAAATTAACTACTTGTTGTCAGGGATACTTCACTACACACACACACGCGCACTCCATTGCTGTGTCATCTACAAACTCCTTCCCCCACTGCTTCAACAAAGCTGTAGTGTAAACAACACACTATGAATTTCAGAAACTTTCTTTTCGAAATGCAGCTATTCTTTCCACAGTCCTTTGATTTTGAAATAGTCCTTTCTTTCGTTTTAATCTACAATCAAAAATATACAAGAAAAATGATATGGCCTTTGGACAGTGCATCGTGGAAGTGATAAACACAATTCCTGTTGTTTCATTGTTGAAGGTGTTAACCGTGGTGCGAATCAAGTGGTATGCTTTGTCCTGGATGGTGTCAGCTTCTTAAGGTTTGGAGGTGCACTCATCCAGATGACTGGAGAATATTCCACCAAGCATCTACTTGACATCTAAACAGTCTCTCCAAATGACGTCCCGCCACCCTGACAACCACCCCCTGACTCAAATGTGCCATGTACAGTCTATCCTGAGCACTCATTCACTTACCCTGGTGCCACCTGTAATGCCTCCCCTACCAAACCATCAAACATTTGGCACTGCACCTATTTAGCATCTTATCTTCCTTATCCAACAAGCATTCCAAACACCTCACCCATCTGGCACCCTAACCCTCTCGCTTACCTTGGACTGTTATCCTTTAGCAGGAACTTGCAAACTGGCTGGCTGTGTTGCTGGACATGTAATAGTGCACACTGATAGGACAGGGTACAGTTCCTACAAAGATCATCTTTGTTTCTGGATTTGTGGATTCCTGGACAGATTCATAACTGTACACCTCTGTCCAGGAATCTCCACCACAGAAATTGGGATGGTGAATTGAAAACTAGAGGTAATAGATTTAAGATGAGAGGGGAAAAATTTAAGATGGACATGTGGGACAACTTCTTCATGCAGAGAGTAGTGTATATATGGAATGGGTTGCCAGAGAAAGTCGTTGAGGAAACTGCATTACCAACATTTAAAAAACATTTGGATAGGTGTATGGATGGGAACGGTTTAGAGGGATATGGGCCAAATGCAGACAGTTGGAACCAACTGAATGGGCACCCAGGTCAGCATGGAACTGTTTGGGCTGAAGGTCCTGTTTCCATGCTGTATTACTCAATGACTCTAAGTTACCTAAAGGTAAGTAGATAATTTCTAATCCAATCGGGGTTGGAAATCTGATTAGAATAACTTGCCCACTGTCTCTGTAAGTTTTGAGAAGATTTGTAGCTCAGGTTGAGGGTCTGGATGTAGGTTTGCTCGCTGAGTTGGAAGGTTCATTTTCAGACATTCCATCACCATACTAGATAACATCATCAGTGAGCCACCGATGAAGCACTAGTGTTATGACTCGCTTTCTATTTGTGTTTAGGTTTCCTTGGGTTGATGATGTCATTTCCTGTGGTGATGTCATTTCCAGTTATTTTTCTCAGATGATGGTAAATAGAGTCCAGTTCGATGTGTTTGTTGGTAGAGTTCCAGTTGGAATGCCATGCTTCTCAGAATTCTTGTGCGTGTCTCTGTTTGGCTTGTCCTAGGATGGATGTGTTGCCCCAGTCAAACTGCTGCCCTTTCTCATTTGTATGTAAGGATAATAGTGATAGTGGATATTGTCTTTTTCTGGTTAGTTTTCTGTCTACTTGTCCAATGTAGTGTTTGTTACAGTTCTTGCAAGGTATTTTTTTCATCAGAAAGAACAACATGGTCAAGCTAGTGGACCTATGTTTTCCCACCCACTTCACTGTCAATAACAAAACCTACAGACAATCCAACGAAACACCCATGGGTTCTCCGATATCAGGGCTCTTAGCAGAGGCAGTAATGCAGAGACTTGAACAAACATCTGTGCCAATCATCCAATCCAAACTTTGGGTCAGCTATGTGGATGACAGGTGAATAATCACTAAATGAAACAAATCAGAGGAAACCTACAAGACCATCAATAATACCCTTACTGGCATAAAATTCTCAAAAGAGGAGGAAAACAACAACAGACTGCCATTCCTAGATGTCACAGTAGAGCAACCAGCCAATGGGGAACTTCAAACCAGTGTCTACGGGAAAACAACACATACGGACCAAATATTGAACTACAGAGGCAATCATCCTAATACCCACAAACAGAGCTGCATTAGAACATTATTTCAAAAAGCTTCCATGCACTGCAGCACAAGGAACTATGAAGAGCAGAGGAAAATCACCTATATGGCATATTCAATAAGAACGGGTACCCAATAAACACAGTTCGCCAGTTTCTCAGCAACAGACCCAAACAAACAGACAAAATGCATCCAGAAACCCTAGCCACTCTACCCTATATCAAAGACACATCAGAAATGTCTGCCAGGTTACTCAGACCTCTCGGCATCATAGTAGCCCACAAACCCACCAACACACTAAAACAGCAGCTAATGAAGATGAGAGACCCTATACAGACAACAAGAAAACAAATGTCATTTACAGAATGCGTTGTAAGAACTGTAACAAGTACTACATTGGACAAATGGAGAGAAATCTAGCCACCAGGATGCATGAACATCAACTAGCCACAAAAAGACATGCCCCAAGATCACTAGTATCTTCACATACAGATGAGGAAGGACACCACTTCGACTGGGACAACACATTCATCTTTTCTCGGATTGAGAAGGAAGCTTGACTGATGTTTGAAGTAAATCATCAAGTTTTCCCCATCGAATGATGAGGTGAAAGGGCAGGCCCTTCCAACAAATTTCTCTTAATTGAAAGATGGGAGAGTGGGATCATGTTCAAATAATGACCGAAATCTGTGATTGGCAAAAATAGTGTCTTTATTCAGAAACTGCAAATGGCGTAAGTTTGATGCTGCAATAGAATCCTGAAATATAGTCCTTACAAGAGTCTCTTTATACACAGTTCTTAGATATATTAAAATTTCATTACTATGTTGTTACTTTTTTTTATCTATAGTACACAAAGGTTTGAAGGGCTTCTGGCCTGGGAGATAGGAGATGGGTTAAAACAAAGTCTTGAGTACAGGAGATGTGAGGTCATGTTGTGGCTGTACAGGACATTGGTTAGGCCACTGTTGGAATATTGCGTGCAATTCTGGTCTCCGTCCTATCAGACTTGAAAGGGTTCAGAAAAGATTTGCAAGGATGTTGCCAGGCTTGGAGGATTTGAGCGATAGGGAGAGATTGAATAGGCTAGGACTATTTTCCCTGGAGTGTCAGAGGCTGAGGGGTGACCTTATAGGTTTATAAAATCATGAGGGACATGGATAGGATAAATAGACCAGGTCTTTTCCCAGGAATGCGGGAGTCCAGGACTAGTGGGCATAGGTTTAGGGTGAGAGGGGAAAGATATAAAAGAGACCTAAGGGGCAACTTTTTCACGCAGAAGGTGGTGCGTGTGTGGAATGAGCTGCCAGAGGAAGTGATGGAGGCTGGTACAACTGCAACATTTAAAAAGCATCAGGATGGGTATATGAATAGGAAAGGTTTGGAGGGATATGGGCCGGTTGCTGGCAAGTGGGACTGGATTGGGTTGGGATATCTGGTCGGCATGGACGAGTTGGACCGAAGGGTCTGTTTCTGTGCTGTGTATCTCTATGACTCTATGTGCTGTAAGTGCTGACTGCTACTTCTGATGGGATTAAGACTGTCTATCTGGTCTGCTTGCATAATTAAGAGATGTCAGTCCTTTTGTCTTTTAAGTTAATACGTTTTAGTAAAAATACTAGGCCCATATGCTCTAAGTTAGAAATTGTAGCCTTACTTAATAAAATAATAAAGGACATTAAACTGATTGCCACAGCTGGGTTGTGGTTGGTTACTATTTGCTGGTGAGAGTTTCATTCATTCATGCAATTTCATGGAAGCTCTGTTTTGTCATTCAGTTTCTTAAAGGGATATCAGCCCAGTCAAAAGGTATTCAACAGTAAATACTAATTGAGGAAACTGTTTGGTGTTCTGTAATCTACTCCGGTCCGGAAAACGGTTGGTAAGGGCTGATTAATATTATAATGTTTTGTGGAGACATGATGGCGGGGATGGTATTGTTCTGTACACTACATTGATTCAGAGGTAGCAACAGCTGCTAAAGTGTGAAAATGCAGTAATGGGTTTGAAAGGGTTCTTTTGATTAGAGAGAGTTGTTTTAAATTTGGTCTAATGAGAGTTAAATATACTGCAGAACTGTGGTTTTATGAATGAATGAAGCAGTGTTATAGTAAATAATGGGTTAGTAAAGGGTTATAAATGAATGAAATGGGAATGCGATGTTAGCTTGTGAATGGGTTAGTAAAGGATTTATGAATGAATAGACATAAAGCGCTTTTGAGTGGGAAATATAAAGTGCTTGTGAGTGGTTTAGTGAAGGGGCTTAGAATACAATTTGTCACAGGAGAGACAGGTTATACTTTTCACATTTCATTCTCCTTAAAGAAAGGATGAAACGAAATGTATGGCCTTCAGGTGTCCATCTCCCTTGTTGAAGGATGAGGTGACTGTGTTTTCTGTTGACTGTGTCTTTGATGGAGGATATGAAGATAAGTTAATGTCTTCTGATGATATATTTTTCGCCTTTCCTCAGTTAGTACTATTCAATTGTCCTGCATGAGAATGAAGAAGAAACAAAAGACTATTTGACTCATTATTGTTTTTTTGTTCATATCTCATTCAAGAACCAGCTTATTGTCCTACAATTTGAAACAGTTATTTCTGCCCCCGATTCCCTTTCTCCCCTTTCAAGCTACTGAAGCTAGTTGGTAATTTGACATTTTTTAAATTTGTGCATGGGATGTAGGCGTGATTGGTTAGGCCAGTATTTGCTGCCCATCCCGAATTGTCCAGAGGGTGTTGAGACTCCATCACGTTGCTATGTGTCTGGAGTCATTTGTCAGCTAAATTGGATAAGATCAACAGATCTTAATTTCCTTCAGACATTAGTGAACCAGATTTTTTTTTCCCCCGCCAACATTTTCATGGTCTTCATTAGATTCCTAATTCAAGATTATTTAATTGAATTTATGTTCTACCATCTGCAATGACAGGATTCGAATCCGGGTTCCCAGAGCATTACCTGGGTCCCTGAATTAATAACATTAGGCTATCGCTTTCCCAAACCGTCCTCCTTTAACATTAGTGGCCTTCAACTCCAAATGCAGTGGCTGTTCTTCATCAAAGTAAATAACTGGAATGTTCTAATTGCCAACCTAGATATGATCATGCTGAGGTTTTACATATCATAGAACTATTTTACCCTGCACCACTGCAGCCACTGATATCTTCCCAATTACACTATGGCAAATTACCCAAACAAATTCTACCCACACAAAAACATGACCATCTAGATCTGTTTCCACTGTCTATTTGGATATAATTCTTAACGACGAGGGAAGTCGTGGGACAAGTTAGGTTTTCGTAGCCAAGCCAGGTCTTCACTTGCCTCCATTTATCTTCCACCATCATTATGAACAATGGTCAGCAGTGAAAAGCCAAGTTTGTTAATTTAGTTGTGAGCACAGGAACACTGATCTGAGTTGTGTCACTTTTCTGAATTAGATCAACTAAATCAGAACAGAAACAGAATCAAACCTAGGACCTAAATAAATGTCTCGTTCAGTATCGAAGCAACTGGGAGTTTGCCTGTAGAGACACTTGTTTTGTCCTGCTCATGTGCTGCAGGAGTGTGTGTAGTCTTAATTGTAATCTTCATTTTATCAACCATATTTGTAGCCTTAAAACAGAATACCTGGTTATTAACTGAGTGGTGTTTGTGGGCTCATGCTGTTCAAAGATGGCATATCACATTTCCTCTTAAAACAGCAACTAATTTTCAAAAGTTCTTCAGTTGCTTTGGACATCCTGCTATTAAGTTTGAGAGTCCCTTCATTCTTTCATAATTTGTGCACATGGAGCTTTCGTGCAAAGAATGGCCAGCATTGCAGCATTCTGAATCACATTGTTACTCGTAATGATTCTCTCAATAAGTCACAAATCACATGTAGTGAAAGAGGGAAAAGTAAAATCCTGATTGACTGATGACATGTAAATTGAGGCTTTCAAACATTCTGCCCTGAGTTGGAACCTGACCTAAGTAAGACAACAATAAGTAACATATCCAGCTCAGGGTTTGCATTTCTGTTTACTATCCAGTAAGCAAGCGAACATGATTGAAGGATTGGCCAGGGCTGTGGGTTCCCCTTTAGTTATGGTGTTGGGAATCTCCTGTGTAACATAGGATGCTTTCTGCTGAATATTATAATCTGCTTCTTAGATCTATTAATGCCCATTTCCCTTTGATCTGTCATATTTAACCACAGCTTGATGCTGCAGTAGACCTATATAAAATAGGCTGCAAGGTAACCTCAAACAAGTCTGGTGATACTGCAGAAGCTGTGCTACCTTATGGAACCATCCCATGACATGGAGGGTGAGAAGTTTAGGAAATAAAAGCCAAGCTGTGATCATTGAATTGTTTTGCTAGTCAAATGTTAGAGGTATTTGTGCATTTAATGTAGAATCACAGTGAATTCAACAAGATGGCAGCTTGAATATACAGTGACACTCTCTTGTTTCAACCCTTGTCCATGACAGGGCCAGTTCTGTCTCACTGAATGCCAGCTTTAGTTATGTTGTAATTTTGCAATTAAAGCACAGTGAATAGTTGAGGAAATCAAAACCTATTCCCCAAGAGCTGACTCATGATGGTTGACATGGTAACAGTAATAGAGAAACGTAATACTTCAGCCTGGCTGATTTCAGAATGATGAGGTCTCTATGTTCAGATTAGATTCTCAAACAATTACGTACGTCATCCCTTCAGCTAAACCAAAATGACTTTACAATCTTGTTGGTTGAACAGTGGGAACAGTTCTTAACTTATGTCTCAAGGTGCTAGGAGGCAGTGTTGTGTGAAACAGCGTAGTACAGAACTGGAATGTCCATGCTGTTTAGCCAAGCTAGCTGATCTCATGTGGGGTGCCACAGATGGAAAATAAAAGCAGCCAAGACTTTTGTTGCTTTGGGCCACCCATTTCTCCTCGTGTTTAGTGTATGTGAATGAATGTGAGCCCTTCTATTGGCTGAATACTGACCACTTAATTGGAATGCTGGAAAGCAGCTGGCACCCTGTAAAACTATGCTGTCGTAAGTAATTAGCACATTCAGGAGGAATATGAAATATTGTCAGCACTAATGTAACCAGATTCTGCTTCACAAGGCAAACAACAAAGTTTTAAACATTGCATTGACATGTTTGACCAGCCCTGAGGAAAACTCTCACTGCCCAGTGAGCACACAGACCTTGGTCGGCTGCAAGCCCACTTTATATCACTTCAGTCTCTCGGTCATTCATAACCGCAGACGCTCAAGTTGGTTAGATCTACTGAATCACAAAGCTACCCTGAGCCTCAGATTCTTTGTCTGATCTAATAAGTGTGTTGATTTAAAACCAGGAGGTGAAAGAGGGAAAGACGATTTAGATGTAGGGAAGATGTATTGATTGGCTCATTGAGGGTATTGACCCATCATGGTATTTAACTATCCAGACGCAGAGGCTGCCACATTTGAACCTTGGTACAAGTGAGAAATGATGGCACCCAGTCTGAGCCACAAATGGCATTAAGTCGGCATCAGTTTCCTACGTTAAAATGATGTTTGGTGATGAGAGTGAGAGACTGCACAATACCTAATCGATATTCACTGCTCAGACCCCCATATGAGAAGATGCATTGGTAGGGTGGTTGTTACAGACTTAACGAGCAAGAGCTTCGAACATTGCGACACATCAGGAAAGAGGAAGCCACCTGGACACTTGTGTTTCGGGAGCCAGTTACAACCTTAGATAAACCAACTTGAACTTAGTCAGTGGTCTGGAACGGGAGGCTGTGACTATGAATGAGGCAGAGCAAAGGGTCAGGAAATAGTGCTGGAGGAGCCTCAGCCCGTAAGCTCATCTAAGAGGTTTGAGGTTCTTGCTCCCAGAAGTAAGAATTGTAGGGCGAATGAGCAAACTGACCATAGCACCATGGTACAGGGAGCCATTCAAGAGGGAGAAAGCTGAGAGAAATGTAATTGTGATTGGATATAGTATTGTCGGAGGAATAGAGTGTTCTCTGTGGCCAGATCAAGAGTTCAGAAGGCTGTGTTGCCGATCTGGTGCACAGATTCAGGATATCTTATCGAAGCTGCAGAGGAACTTGGAGTGGGAAGGGATAAGGAGAGTGTGCCAAGCAGGCTAAGATAAAAGGTAGGGGGGAGGAGCATTGGAAATGCGATAGGTGGAAGGAGGTTAAGGTGAGGGTGATAGGCTGGAGTGGGGATGGGGCGGAGAGGTCGGGAAGAAGATTGCAGGTTAGGAAGGTGGTGCTGAGTTCGAGGGTTGGGACTGAAACAAGGTGGGGGGAGGGGAAATGAGGAAACTGGAGAAATCTGAGTTCATCCCTTGTGGTTGGAGTGTTCCTATGCGGAAGATGAGGCGCTCTTCCTCCAGCTGTCCTGTTGCTATGGTCTGGCGATGGAGGAGTCCAAGGACCTGCATGTCCTTGGTGGAGTGGGAGGGGGAATTGAAGTGTTGAGTTTCAGGAATGAGGAGAGTGTGCCAAGGGATAAGGAGAGTGTGCCAAGCAGGCTAAGATAAAAGGTAGGGAGGAGGGACCTGGGGGAGGGGCTCATGCCCGAAACTTCGATTCTCCTGCTCCTTGGATGCTGCCTGACCTGCTGCGCTTTTCCAGCAACACATTTTCAGCTCTGATCTCTAGCATCTGCAGTCCTCACTTTCTCCTGTGGGAAGGGATAGATTGATTAGGTATGAACCATAAAGGTGGACATCGGTACTATTGAGGGAATATGAGCTGCTAGGAGTTAAATTGAAAACCAGAATTGAAAAGGTGGTAATCTCTAGATTATTGCCTGAGCCATGAGCTAATTGGTACAGGGTCACAAGATTAAAGAGGTAAATATGTGGCTCAAATATTGGTGTGAGTGAAAAGGATTTGAATTCATGAGACATTGGCACCAGTACTGGGGAAGGAGGGAGCTGATCTGATGGGATGAGCTCCACTTGAATCATTAATGGAACCAGACTCCTGACGAATCACATAATTAGGGCTGTGGATAGGGCTTTAAATAAAATAGTATAGCCTAGAAAAATATAAAATCAAAGGTTAAAGGAAAGCTGGGATTGTAGGTTAGTGTTGAGGTTGATTGTTACCAGAAAATAAAGTGAAGGGACAGAATGTTTGAACGTCCTATTTTACCAAGGATTCGTAAAAGTATAGAGAGATGCAATTACAGAACAAACTTAATGGCATTGTATCTTTAATGCATGAAGCATTTGGAATAAGGTAGATGAACCGACAGCACAAATCAAGGTAAATGAATATGAAATCCTAGCCACTACGGAAACATGCTTACAAGTACATCAAAGCTGGAAACTTAAAATTTGGAGAGACAGAAAGAGTGAGAAAGTGGTGAGGTAGCACTGTTAATAAGATGAAATGAGGCCAGTTGTGAGAAGGGATCTGGGTGCAGATGATGTAGAGCCTTTTGGTCAGAGGTTAAAGAAAAAGCATCAAAGGAAAGCAAACACAGAAGCAGAAGTTGCTGGTGAATATCAGCAAAATTAGGCAGCATTTGTGGAAAGAGAGCAGAGTTTACATTTCGGGTCCAGTGACTTTTCATCGAAACTGACAGCAGCTAAGAAAAAGGGGCATTAATGCTGAAGACCAGATTGAGGGAGGGCAAGGAGGGGGAAGGGAGAGGTGAGCAGATAATTGGCGATGGAGCCCAGGGGAGAGTGAGAGAGAGATGAAAAGTGTTACATGAACAAGGGGAATCTGAATAATGGGCCAGAATAGAAGAGAAGCTGAAAAGATGGTAATGAGAGTTGAGGGAGCAGAGAATGGATAATCTGTGCTGAAGCAAATTATGTCATGTGATAACAGGCCTGAGTGTGGGTGAAAAGGCAACCCATGTCATAACAGGACTGGATGTAGTGTTGGGTTAAAAAAAATCATAGAGGGATGGAATCAGATTCTGTAGTTGTGTACTTGGTGTTGAGTCAGTCTAAGTTTATAGGGCATAGGCAGGAAAGTGGATGTAAGAAATGTTAGTTCATCCATGATCCTGTTGAATGGCAGAGCAGGCTCACGGGGCCAAATGACCTCCTCCTTTTTCTATTTCTCATGGTCTTATGAGTGAGCATGGATCTGCACTGCTGTCAGTGTTAGTTAACAAGTTGATGAAATGCTTCCATCTGGGAAGATAACTCAGTACTAGCCAAGCAGTGACATTGCCTAATTTGGTATCTGTCTTGTGAGAAAACAGACCTGATAGATTTACTGCATTTTGCCTTCTACACACACCATTTGGCTGTAATGGAAGACTTCATTTTCTCATTCATATAATATTGTCAATCACACTGAGTCTTAGCCTGAATCAGGAAATGACGCTAAGAGTTTCATACATGACTGACTGAATAGTCAGTGCCGTGGCATACAATTAACTGAAAGGTAAGACTTGCTTTACAGTGGTTCTGTGACACTGTTAAACTGATGAGCTGCAGAATTGGCATCCCTGGCAACAGTAAAGGAGCACACTGCAATAATGCCAGTGTATTATTGCAGTAGTCATTTCCACTTCTAGCTACAGTCAGGCTGTTGGTTCGGTGACTGGGTGCCTGAAAGGATTGGGAGTTCACAGTTCGGAATTGATTCTGAAGCTGTTGGTCTCAGATTGGTTGTTAAAATATGGTTGTAGTCTCTGTTCAGCTGCAAGTTGTATCTTACCAATAGTTAAACCACATCCTAGTTAGAAGCGGCTCTTCCATGACAAAATTGATTCCTTGATTGTAGCATACAAACTCTCCTGCCATCCCTATCCTGCACCAACCCATTTGGTTATATAAACACTTCTTATAGCCAGACTGACAGCACTGGAAGCAGTACAAATCCCATTTTGTTTTATTGCTTTCAGAATGAGAAAATGCCTCTGGGACGAGATAATTAAAATGAACTTCAGCACAAAAAAGATAGTAACCTTGTACGTGTGAAAGATGTCCTGTTGAGCTGGCAGCTATTTAGTCATGTGAACAGAACAACACAGAGCTGGTTACATTGTGTAAATGTACAAGATTCAGTGTTACTCCTATGAATGTTTGGGACTCTGTCCATACTTTGCATTTAGCTAAAGCCTTTCGTATAGTAAGATGACCCATGCCTATACTACATCACTTTCAGTCCAAATTTAACATTGAACTACATGAAAGCATATGAATTGGCCATGCTAAATTGCCCATCATGTTAGGTGTAGGGAAATGGGTCTGGATGGGTTGCTCTTCGGAGGGTCGGTGTGGACTTGTTGGGCCGAAGGGCCTGTTTCCACACTGTCGGTAATCTGATCTAATCTAATCTAAACTGAGTTTTAAAGAATATTTTAAGATAGAGAAGTGGCAAAAGGTACTTGGGAGGAAATTCTAAGCTTCAGACATAGACATTTGTAGGCTGGGTCGTAAACAATGTAGCAATGAAAATCAGAGATGTACTGGAGGCTAGAATTGGCAGGGATCTTGCAGGTTTGTGGGCAAAGGAGGTGAGACAAATGAGGAGGGGTGAAAGCCTATAATGATTTTAAAACAAGGATGAGAAAGTCCTAACACTGAGGCATTGCCAGAACAGGAGCCAATTCAGATGCTGTGCTACTGATGAATGGGAGATTGTGCAAATTAGATGTGCTTCGGTTTGCGATCATGAAATTTGGCAAGCAGGCCAGCCAGGAGATGATTAGAATAGTTGTAAGAAGCAAAGTATAGTCATAAGTAAGAAAAGTAACAGAGGGAATAATTCCAGTATCTAATGCTCCAAGAGACATGGGTTAGAGAGTTGGGGTTATGCCCCACGTACAACCTCTCCTCTCAGAATAAATGTGGTTTCCCCACCATGAGTGGAGAATGAATTCCAAAGTAAAAAAACTGCATGAAATGTGATCAGTAAAATAATTGTTTGGTCCTTTAGGGGTTCTTTGAATGGATGGCGTTTGTGTACTTAATATAACAGAACACAATTTCTTGCAGTTTGTTCTGGGGAAGATTCCAAGTTAGGAGAAATGCAAAGAAACATTGTTACTTCAAAAAATTAGGTCAGAACACTTGCACTTAATTTCATGACTATAAAAGTCTGTAAACTTTATAGGGCACATTTTTGAGGATGTGTTTCTGCTAAATTTCAGTATAAATGGATGTCATTTAGAGACTGAGACTTGGTGCTTCTCACAGTTTCCATGAGTTTTGAGGACATAGTTCGATAATAAAGGTAGGAGGAGAAATTCTGGAAGTTTCAGTCAAAATAGAGTTGTGCTAAATAGAGTAAAACTGAAATTTTGTAATTTTCATGGTGTCCTAAATCTCTTCACCTTTCATCATTTATCACCATCAGATCTGAGTGGAATCCTTGTGGTGATACTTGCACAGCAATTATGTTGGCTGAGCCTCTGGTCTTTCACTGTTTCTTTGAATTTGAATCCATGGCACAGACTTGCCCAGCGTACTGGAAGGTTGTGGGACAAGATCTCAGTGCAGTATAGGGGTGTACTGCTTTATGTCAGGTGCAGTTTTTCAGACAGATGGATTGTCAAAACAGGGACATGTTTTTCCAGTGATGTAGATGTAAAATGGATAAGGTTCTCTGGTGGGGTATGGTGTAAGATTAGTAATACAGGTGTTTACAAGTATCTATGGTTAATTGTGAAATTGAATTCTATACATTTGGTCATTTGTAAATAGAATCTGCTACCCTTACAAATTTCTGTGATTCTAGGCCCACTGCAGTCTGTTGACTCTTGATGACCTTAGGGTAACCTGACCCCTGCCATCCCAAAGATAATGAAAACTAATCTCGTGGCAGAGTTTCAAGATGATCAGAGGATGTGTTCCTCCTCAATTCCTGCCCTTTGCCATCACCAGCAAAACTGAGTATCTGGTCATAGAATCATGGCACAATGGAGATCATTTGTCCCATTGTTTATGTGACAATTTATTCTGTACCTGATTTCTGAAACCTTACTGGATAAAGTTAGTTGTTATGTGTGTATTGCTAACATTTTGTGTGGACCACTTGGGCACATTCTGGGACTGTGAATGATGTTTTCTTCAGTGTAATTCATTTTTCTAGTGTTTCTGGTGCTCCTGCTGTTCAGATCCTTTTTACAAAGCTTTAAAACCTAGGTACAACTTTATCAAGTTTTGAGCAAATGAAGTCTCTCTTGTAGTCCAGTAACAGTATAGCTCAGCAACAGTTATAGAGTCCTACAGCATGGAGACAGTCCCTTCAGCCCAAACTGGTCCATGCTGACCAAAATGTTCATCCACACTAATCCCATTTCCCTGCACTTGGCTCATATCTTTCTAAATCTTTCCTATCCATGTACTTGTCCAAATGTGTACCTGCCTCAACCACATCCACTGGCAACTCATTCCATATGTGTACCACCCTCTGTGTAAAAAACAGTTGTCCCTCAGGTTCCCTTTTATTCTTTCCCCTCTAACCTTAAACTGATGCTGTGTCGTCCTCGATTCTCCAACCCTGGGAAAAAGGCTGAGTGTATTCATCCTATCCATGCCTCTTGTGATCTTACACGCTTCTGTAAGATTCCCCCCTCAGACTGCTATGCTCTGAAGAAAACAGTGTAGTTTGTCCAACCTCTTCCTATAACTCAGAACATTGAATCCTGGCAGCATATTTGTAAATTTCTTCTGCACTCTTTCCAGTTTAATAACATCCTTCCGAGAGCAAGATGACCAAACCTGAACACAATTTGGAGATGCCGGTGTTGGACTTGGGGTGTACAAAGTTAAAAATCACACAATACCAGGTTATAGTCCAACAGATTTAATTGGCAGCACTAGCTTTCGGAGCGCCGCTCCTTCATCAGGTGGTTGTGGAGTATACAATTGTAAGACACAGAACTTATAACAAAAGTTTAGTATGATGTAACTGAAATTATATATTGAAAGATACCTTGATTGTTTGTTAAGTCTCTCATCTGTTAGAATCACCATGTTAGTTTTACTACTTTCATATGTAAATCACAACTTGTTTTAAAAGTTACATTTTCAAGTTAACTTTAATAATTGGTGTCAGCCCAGATGATGTGTTGAAGGTGTTAGCACCCTGTGCGCTGTTGTCTATGCCATAATGTTTAGATTGATTCTAATCTAAAAATATAGTTAACAGAGTCTTCCATGGATTCATGCAGTTGTTGAGCAAAGTACAATGTAACTCTGCAAGTACAAATTCACCCCACAAACGTATATGTGCGTGTGTGTGTGTAGGAGTGTCAGAATGGAGTCCAGAGGAATTTAATCACAAGGGTTAGAATTTTAAATTTGACATGTTGCCAAATCTGGAGCTGATGTCGATCAATGAGCACTGGAATGATAGGTCTATGAAATACCACAAATTAGCACACAGGCAGTAGAGTTTTAATTACAATATTGATTACAGCTTCACATTTGGCATATAATCCAAATGATCAATCACATTTTAAATCCTTACCAGTCAGAAGATTGTTAATCTGTGGAATTTCTATAGGAGGGAACAATGGAGATGTGTCATTGAATATTTTTAATATGGAGTTAGATTTTTGACTGCCAACAGAGTTGAACAGTATTAGGGCTATATAGGAATGTAGAGACCACGATGAAATGAGCCATATTCTTTTCAAATGATAATGCAGCAGCGAGGGGCTGAATGGCTTATTGTTGCTCCTAATTTATTTGGAGCTCTGTTTGTATTGCTCCATTTAACTTATAAACATTTCTTTCAAAAATGTAACCAAGATCTTACATTTAGGAAGATGTAAAATTTCAGTCATTTCTCCTGATTGAACTACCATGAAATTCCCCTAACCTTAACCCTATTGCAATCTGAAATGTTGTTGACTTCATTTTGCTTGCCATTTTGTCTTAGGCCTTACGGTTTAGTGTTCTTGATTATTTGAAATGCTCAGACTTTATGACCCATGTTGGAGCCTCTGTACAGTTCATATCAATTGTCATTGAGTCTAATGCCTTGTGACGTAGCTTCAGGGTAGTTTATACATGAAGAGAGTGTAAGGAGGAACTCCCCTCCAGTAGTGACGCATTCAGTGCATTTTTGCTCTTTGGAAGGGACCATAACCCAGTTGCAGTGTGGCCCTGTGTACTTATTCCTATTCTGAATGATCACTTCAGGTTAGCTTTATCACTGAAGCTTGCAATGCTTGCAGTTGGTCTGAGTGACTTAGCATCAGCCCGTCAGAATCTATGAAGTTGCATTTTGAAGACATCAAATACAGTTAGCCTGGGGAGTTACACTTCAACCTGCTTTATTTATCATTTAAAATTGAAAGGGCTATGACAGATACATATTTCATGAAGACACAGTATATTTGATTGCTTGGTCCTTTCAGGGTCAGTACATTAGAGCTATTGGTATTTCTTGTGCATATATTTGGGACAATTAATGCATAAGATTATTTGCTAATGACAGTTGAGTTGAGGATGCATGAGATCTGCTTACATTGTTAGCACTGTTGGCTCTTTTAGGGCATTTAGGGCAAGATGCTATTGTTGGCTTGTTGCCCATGGCCAGTCTTACTGCTTATTCCTGGGGGATAGCTTGAATGCTGAAGCTGAGAGTTGGCTTCTGTTGAGATGCCTTTCAGAGTAGTGTCTTTCTTAGATGTTAGCATTTCTGCACTTCTCGGCAGAAGCTGAATGTCATTTGCTTCTGTTGGGGTCTGATGCAGCAGTAGTGAGGAAATGTCCTACAAGCAAGAACAATGTTCTGCAAGATTCCTTGATGTAGGGTGTACTTGCATTGAACAACATACATGACCTAGGTCAGCACTGAGTGCAAGGCCAGTCATGAACATTGGTGCTTCCTAGACCGTGGGAACACTTCTGTCATGATTGGCTGTTGAGTATAGCCAAATGAATTGGCAAAAGATGGCCCTTAGCAAACTTTGCCTTGTTATCAATCCCAGATTATTAGTGGGATCATGTTTTAAATCTAATAAATGTGTATGATTTGTTCACATTTAGGCAATGAGGTCTGCATTTCATTCTTTTACGTTTGTGATTAATTTACTTAATTTAGGAAAAAGAGAAAATATAATGTAAAATGGGTCATTCAGAAGACTGAAAACATCTGTCGTATAGCTCCTTTACAAGAAATTAGTTATGAAACCCACATTGGATATAATTCTATTTTAAAATCCTTTCGGTCTCAGGTCTGATATCACTGAAGCACAAAGGTTTTCCCTTCAATGCTTCACAAAATAAATCAGGTCGGAGATGCCCTGGTCACTGCTTTACTTTGTCGTCTAAGCCCTATTTTTTTCTAAAATGCAATGTTGAACCTAATTGGGAAGGATCACTTTTCCCAAGTGTCAGTGGACAAATGAAAGGACCAAGTGAAATAATCCTATTACAATGTTGCTTAGAACAAAGACCTGCATCACACACTTGAGCCTGCACATGGAGCCCACACTTGAAACTGGATTGTGCATTAGACACCTCTAAAGGAAGGCGAAAGTGAAGACTGCAGATGCTGGAGATCAGAGTCAAAATTAGAATGGTGCTGGAAAAGCACAGCAGGTCAGGAATTCCTGATGAAGGGCTCCTGCCCGAAACGTCGATTTTCCTGCTCCTCGGATGCTGCCTGGCCTGCTGTGCTTTTCTAGCACCACTCTAATCTGACCTCTAAAGGAAGTTTCATTATGCAAACTTCCCTTGATATCAATGGTGACATACCAGTCCCAACAGTTTAAACATGTCTGCTCATATATTGCCTATTCCATATTATTTTTACATGGTACTTCAGAAATATTTCAAGGAGGTTCACATAATTCTTAATAAAGGGATTTGGACACTCAGGAAAACTGGTAGAAGAGCTGAGAAAGGTTAAGGAGATAGGATTTCAAAAAGAAGGAGTGTTTATCAAGATTGGTAGAATTTGAGAAGAGAGTTCCAGGCTGTAGCTAAGTTTGATCCTTCATTCATTGACTGGGCCACCAGCAAAAATTCTCCTACTGTCTGCAGATCTACCTGCTGTCTGCTGCTCTTGGAGTTATCATTGATGCCACTTTTGTTAATCCAGGATTAACAAAAGTTGGTCTTCCATCAAAAAGAAAACTGCATGCAGTTACAGCAGGCGGTGAGGAAATATAATGGCATACTGGCCTTCATGGCAAGAGGATTTGTGTATCAGAGTAAGGATGTCTTGCTGCAATTATACAGGGCCATGGTGAGGCCACACCTTGAGTATTGTGTGCAGTTTTGGTCTCCTAGTCAGAGAAAGGAAATTCTTCACCACACTTACTCCCAGTATGGCAGGACTGACATATGAGGAAAGACTGGATCGACTGGGCTTTTCTGATTAGATTAGATTAAATTCCCTACAGTGTGGAAACAGGCCCTCCCAACAAGTCCACACTGACCCTCCGAAGAGTAAACCACCCAGTCCCATTTCCCTCTCACTAATGTACCTAACTCTATGGGCAATTTAGCATGGCCAATTCACCTGACCTGCGCATTTTTGGACTGTGGGAAGAAAACGGAACACCCGGAGTCAACCCACGCAGACACGATGGGAGAATGTGCAAACTCCACACAGACAGTCACCCGAGGCCGAAATCGAACCTGGGACCCTGGTACTGTGAGGCAGTAGTGCTAACCACTGAGCCCATTCGCTGGAATTTAGAAGAATGAGGGATGAATGTCAGAGAAACATATAAAATCCTGATGGGACTGGACAGGCTAGATATGGATAGAATGTTGCTGATGTTGAGGAGGTTCACAACTAGGAGTCACAGTCTAAGAATAAGGGGTAAGCCATTCAGAACTGAAATGAAGAAGAATTTCTTCACTCAGAGTTGTGAACCTGTGGAATTCTCACAGGAAGCTGTTGGGGCCAGTTCTTTAGATAGATTCAAGAGGGAGCTGTACGTGGCCCTTGTGACTATAGGGATGAAGGGATCAAGGGAGAGGGTAGGAATGAGATCCTGAAATTGATGATCATATTGAATAGTGGTGCAGGCTTGAAAGGCCGAATGGCCAACTCCTGTACCTATTTTCTATGTTTCTGTGTTTCTACTGTAGCTTTCTTATTGTGGGAAAAGATAAATTTAAATATTACATGAAATAGTCGATTTCCAATTGGCCTGTTCCAGATTTTACGCTGGGCTATTAAAGTGTGTGCCATGTTAAAGTGCCTAGTGTTATGGACGAGACCAAACCCCCTCAAATTATATTAAAAGATCGCTTAGACCTTAACTTTTTCTTATTTTAAAAGCAAGTGCAAGGCATTGTGTTCCAGATGCAACTTGATTGATTAAACTACTAGTCTTGAAGCTTCGCACATTTTATTCATACGCTATAGTTAAAATACAGCATCTGCAGTCATTGTTTTTACCACAGTGTTCCTTCTGTTGTGTTACACTCCATGGTATGTCTCCTATTTGATTGCTTTTTTTCCCAGCAAGATATCAATTCTGTGGGATTTCTTACCTGCCTCTATCTTCCCCTTCGGCTACAGGTGTCGAGGTCAGCAAATCACAACTTTTCATCCCATATCACTTTCCGCTGAATATACTTGCCTTGGTTTTTCATTACTTGTTGCTGAAGTAGCCTGATGATGAAAAATTTAAGAACGTTTTCCTTAGCAGTTGCTCTTAGTGATGGCAAATGAAGGCTCTAGGGAAAAAATGCACTCTCGGTAATAACAAATCTGTGTGTAACTGCATTGTTTTACTTGCGGTAAGCAAATCAAGATTCTAGTCCTTCATGTGTAGATGGCTGTTCCTTACTGTTAAGTTTGAGGCATTTTCTCAACTTGAATTGTAAACTTCCTTGATGTTTCAGCTTGCAGTTGACTCCAGAGTTGTGGATGCACTCCGATCAGTGCTTCTTTCTGAATGGTTCTAATGATTACTTGACAATCTGTGCACTCATACAGTTCTGTAGTGATTTCTGCAGCTGATCAAAGACATGCAGAATGGCTGCCCCATGAGTCCAACTGTTGTCTTTGTCCAGTTTGCAACTGAGTGCCAAAGAACGGTCAGGGGTGTGACACTCCCACTCTTCCCATCATCACTAAAGTCATGTCCAACTTGGGCGACATGGTGGCTCAGTGGTTAGTATTCAGGGATGTACCTGGTGGGTAGATTAGCCATGAGAAATGTGAGGTTACAGGGATAAGGTGGCAGGATGCTCTTTGGAGGGTAAGTGAGGACTTGATGGGCCAAGTGGCTTGCTTCCACGCTGTAGGGATTCTAAGATTCTGTGATCTTGTCTGTTTGGAGCTTCTACCTTTTATTGCTGATTTTTACTGAGTGGAGCCTTCATGATATGCACTGTACTCTATCTGCTCACAGAATTGTGTCAGCACGATGTGTGTCATACAGCGTTGGTCTGTCTCCCTTGTGAGACTTTACCCTGTTGCTCTGTCGAATGGAAAGCTCAGAATTAAAGGTGGGTGCAGGCAAGCTGATTTCTTGGTTTAACTCAAGTTTATAAGGAGAATGTAATTAAATTGGAAAGTATGCAGAAGAAATTTACAAGGATATTGCTAGGGCTCAAAACAGTCTGGGTTGTAGGGAGAGGTTGGACAAGCTAGGACTTTTTTCTTTAAGAATGTAAGAAACTGAGGGTGGACCTGACAGAAGTGCATAAGATCATGAGTGGCATGGATCGGCTGAATGCCTCTTTTTCCCAGGGTTGGGGAATCGAGGACTAGACAGCATCATAGAACATAAAACACATTGTTCCAGTGTTCTAGTGAAGCTCAGCGCAAGCTGGAAGTAAAAGACCCATTTGTCGCTTGGGAACCCTGCAACCTTCTGAACTCACTATCAAGTTCAATAATTTTAGGACTTGAACTCCCCCATATCGTAGCCCCCCACTGCCCGCACATCAGGCCTTTTCACATAGTCTGCTATTGTCCACTACCTATTGTTAGCCACTAATTGTTAGTCCCCATTAACAGCTATTCAATCTCCTAGCCAGATCGTTATCCACTCCTTTGTCTGTCCAACTGTTCTTCTCTCCTTCTGCGCTCTATCCCCACCTATCGTTTACTCTGTCCTCCCTCCTCCCATCCTGTCTTCTGCATATAAATTAACATTTTCCCTAGCTACCATCAGTTCTCAGGAAGGGTCACCAGACCCAAAGCATTAACTCTGATTTCTGTTCACAGATGCTGCCAGACCTGCTGAGTTTTTCCAGCAACTTCTGTTTTTGATACTGTTGTGCTGATTAGAGGATCCATAATGGCCAGGCCACAAGGGATAACTCACCTGCTCGTCTTCAGAATAGTGCCATGTGATATTTTGCTTTTACCTTAGCAAGTAGTTGGGGCCTTGGTTTAACGTTTCATTTGAAAGGCAACACTCCAGTCAACCTGGACTTTTGTTCACAAACCCAGGAGTATGACTTGAGCCCTGTACTTTGTGACTCATTTGAGCCCCTGCTGATACAAATGGAGCCCAAGTTCACATGAAACCTGAGCCAACAAAATGGCACCAACAGACCACTACAGTAGGTCTTCTCCTCTAATAGACCATAGAATTTGATGAGCAAGATTTGCCTGATAGTTGTGTTCTTACTAGCGGAGGTGTGTGATAATCAGATTTATCCTCATGACAGAGTGCCTCAGGGTTCACACATACTGAGGTGAGCCTGTGCAAGGAGATAATTTATTTCTGGTTGCATGGTAACAGTCTCTAAATGTAATTCAGCATGCTGTGCAGCTTTCTCTCTGATGGGTTTCTGGGAGTTAGTGCCTGCATGATGGGGGATCATCACCAAATTCTGGGGTTTCCTGCTGTGCTTCATGAGGCGATGAACTATTAGCTGGCTAATTAGAAGTGGCAGATCAATTACTATAATCAGTGGTGTCACCCTGCCCGTGGGATAATCTATGTAATTAAAGTTGCAATGAGGGGATTGCACCTTAAATAACTAATCAGATATGTCTGTCAGTTTTAAAAGTGAGGATCCTTTAACTTACCCTTTAATATTGAGCTGTAGACTTAGGCCACGTCATTAATGGGCCACGTCATTAATGGGGAGACTGCAGGATTGTGCGCAGTAACCCAACAAAGCCTGGTGTGTGAAATCTCAATCAAACTTAACATCAGACAACTAATTTCTAACAAAATGTGCAATGACCCATCTGGCACCCAGCCAGATTGACAGCCTGGCCTGCAAGCAGGAACAGAGACTTGAGGTAGGATGTATTGAGTTAGTGCCTAGTTTTTGCCATGTGGGGACAGTTAAAATCAGGCTAACATTTCTGAATTTGCATCTACTATAGTAAGTGCTGTTCATTGGAGCCATGTATATGTAACAGTTTGACTTAGTTGATAGCACTGTCAGCTCTGAGTTAGTGGGTCACTTGATAACTCTAACACTCTGTTCAGTTGTTCAGTCTGATGTTCAGTTGTAGTGCTGCGGGAGCACTGAACTGGCAGACCTGGCATCCTTTATGTTTAATTGTATCTCACTGACCATTGTGCCTTCTTTAGTGGGTCAGGTGAATGTTGAAGATCCCAATCCACTTTGAAGCATCATCACTAGTCCAAAAATGTTCCTTTTGGTGAGGTGAGAGTGACTGCCCTTGATATTTGGTGAAAGATTGAATAGCATAGAATTAGGTTTTATCGTCATGTGTACTCAAGTACAGGAGTACAGTGAAAGTTTACAATAAAAACCAAAAGAAATGTGAATGCTGTAAATCAGAAACAAAAACAGAAGTTGCTGAAAAGTTTCAGGCCTGGCAGCACCTGTGAAGAAAAATCAGAGTTAATGTTTCGGGTCCGGTGACTCTTCCTCAGTTCTGAAACAGGTTGTTACAAGATTTTCACCCATTGACACTGAAGGAATGGTGATGTATTTCCAAATCAAAATGGTGAGTATTTGTTTAAGGAAGTTTTCAGGTAGTGGTGCTCCCATGTATCTGTGGCCCTTGTCCTTTTGGTTGGAAGTAGTCCTGAGTTTGCAAGGTGCTATCTCAGCATCCTCAGTCAATTGCTACAGTACATCTTGTGGATTGTTCACACTGTTGTTACTGAGTGTTGGTGGTGGAGGGATTAAATGTTGTAGGTGTGGTTCAGTCAGGTAGGCTGTGTTGTCCTGCATGGTATCAATATCCTAGATGGTGTCAAGCTTCTTGAGCATTGTTGGAGTTACACTCATCCAGGCAAATGAGGAGTATTCTATCAGAATGCTGACTGATGCCTTGTAGGCAGTGGACAGACCATGGGGCATCAGGAGGTTAATTGCTACATGATTCCTAGACTCTGATCTGCTCTTATAGCCATAGCATTTCTATGGCTTAAGCTAGTACAATTTTTGGTCAATGATAACTTCTACAGTGTTGATAGTAGGGAACTCTATGATGGTAATGCCATTGAATGTCGAGGATTGATTGTTAATTCTGTTGTTGGAGTTAGTCATTCCCTGACATTTGTGTGGCACCAGTGTTACTTGCCTCCTGTCAACCTAAACCTGGATATTATACACTCGTTGATACATTTAGGAATGGTCTATGTCAGCATCTAAGGAGTCATGAATGGTGCTGAACATTATGGAATCATGAGCAAATGTCCCCATTTCTGATTTTCTGGTAGAGGAAACGTTATCAATGAAGAAGCTGAAGACAGTTGGATCTAGGACACTGCCCTAAGGGACTCCTGCAGAGATGGCCTGGAGCTGAGATGACTGATGGACCAACAACCATAACCATCTTTGTGCCAGTTATGACTCAAACTAGCAGAGAGCTTTCCCCTGATTCCTATTGGCTGCAGTTTTCCTAAGGTTTCCTGATTTTACTCAGTCATGTGTGCCCTGATGTCAAGGCAAGCACTTCTGAAGCTCAATTCTTTTGTCCATTTTGAACTAAGACTGTAATGAGGTCAGGAGCTGATTCGCCTTGTCAGGACCCAAATTGAGCATCAATGTACAGGTTGTTCGTAAGTAAGTGCTGCTTGATAACACTGTTGATTACAACTTCCAACACTTAACTTTTGACCAAGAGTGGACAGGTAAAAGTTAGCTACCTCCATTGAAAGACAGTGGATGGGTGTGTTACCCAAAGTGGAAGTATGGTGCAAAAGTTATGGGATTGCAGACATTTTAAGTTTTGATCAGACAGGCTGTGAGCTGCCATTTCCAACACTGCTGCCTCACAGCGCCAGGGATCAAGGTTCGATTACAGCCTTGGGTGACTGTGTGAGTGGAGTTTGCACATTCTCCCCATGTCTGTATGGGTTTCCTCCGGGTGCTCCGGTTTCTTTCCACAATCCAAAGATGTGAGATTAGGTGAATTGGCCATGCTAAATTGACCGTAGTGTTCAGGGATGTGGAGGTTCGGTGCATTAGTCAGGGGTAAATATAGAGTAATAGGGTAGTGGAATGGGTCTGGATAGGTTACTCTTCGGAGGGTCGGTGTTGACTTGTTGGGCGAAATATGATTCTGTAACACTATTCTGAGAGAAATGGTTCCTAAAGGATAATCAAGGGAGGCAACCCTATTAAGGACTGCTGAGCTGAACCGTCACAGTTCAGGACATGGATAGAACGTGCAGGAAAAGTGAAATAAAGGAGCTCTCGCTTCTGCCCAAAAGCTGCTGTGTTCAGTCCACCTATGGGAGAGTCACCTCCAGATATTTGACTGTAGAAACCATGCACAGCAGCTGAACTCTTCACTTCAAGTTTTTAATTATTTCAACTTGGAAAGCGAAATCTTCAAACTAGCCAGGCCTGCAAAGGTAATAGACTGGCCTTTCTTTCACATTTCTGCAGTATCGTTCCTCAGTACCCACCTTTAAATCTTTGTATTGTGTTTCGTTAATAATATTGTCCCTCTTTACAAAGTAATTTTCAACATAGTTGTGTAATGAACTTGGATCTTGCTTAAGATTAAACCTTTGCTGCTGCATGTTTACGAATCTGAACACTTTACAACTGAAAAGGGACTAAACAAATCACACAAGTTTGCAGCTCATGGACTGCCCAAGGGTGTGACAACTGCAACACAACATTATATAAAAATTAAAATACAACTCCTTGTGAGGACAATTTAATTGGCTTGGCCTTATTATTAACTTTATTTTTCTTTTGCATTGTGATATTGTGATACTTTGTTATATTGTGATAATTTCAATCTTGTTCAATGCAATTGCTGTTCTACCAGAGTGAAACTTCTGATTAAGACTGTTTTTGCTTCTGTATCATTAAGTAAAATGGATGTTATGTTTTCAGATGTTCACCTTTGTTGAGCTTTGCAATTAATGAATTACTTTCAGAAACTGACCATTAATCTAAGATCAATCCTAGTGCAAAACCCATTTGTCTTACCTGCTTAACAGACAAAGCCTAAAGATTAATATTGCATGACAACATTCAGATAAATCACTGGCAATGTGGCATTTGTAGACTTTGACACAATTTAATTACTCCTTTTGTTTCATTACATCTCAGAACGTGAATGATGAGTAATTCTGAAACTTTACTGAATGGTCTGACAATATGTCATATAAAAGCAGGTTTCCTTCTACAAAAGCAGTTTTTCATGTTTTTCACTTTTTTGCATACAATCTAACAGCCAATTTTCACCAGCCCTACAGAACATGTGGCACTTTGATTTCAATGATAGTTGACATCTCACAAGGACATTACGTATTTAAAATACAGATTTGACATCTCGAATCTCTGCATTAAAATCCTGCTTTCATTTTATAGAAGCTGGTTTCCCAAAATAGCTCAGTAGATAAATGAAATGCCCGATGTTCTACTGCGCCTTATTGACCAGCAAATTGGCAACTGTTCTTGACCTGTGTGGAGCTAGTTGATTTCATCCAAGTGGTATGAGTACTGCAATAAGCATCAAAGTATTCGAGCTGAGAAACAGAGAAATATTACCTGAGGGCCATGGTCATTCCCAGTGACACTAGAAACTGCAATCATGAGAGTTTGGTGAAATAAGAAAACTAGACTTGTATCACCACCAAGGTCACCTATTGATTGACATTCACAATCTGGGCTCACTTTTGGAAACTGGCCATGTGGGGATAATGGTGAAGTGGGACTTAATGGGAATTCGGAGTCATATGGCGTGGATTAGCACTAGAAAAGTCATAAGAATCGTTTCCAGATCCATTGAACTGCAAAACTCACAGTTTCCCCTCTATCCATGACACCCATATTTCTCCCCCACTCTGTGTGTGTGGTGGGGGGGGGTGGCTGGTGAGCGAGAGAGAGAGTAAAAGAGGAGACTTACAAAGGAATTAGAGTTTTAATTAGTAAAGTTAAGTGACTACAGTTCATAGTTGTTTACCTGTAGTTAGAGCTGAAAATGTGTTGCTGGAAAAGTGCAGCAGGTCAGGCAGCATCCAGGTCAGGCAGCATCCCTGGATGCTGCCTGACCTGCTGCGCTTTTCCAGCAACACATTTTCAGCTCTGATCTCCAGCATCTACAGACCTCACTTTCTCCTACCTGTAGTTAGAGTCTAGTTTCTTAGAATTAGGCTTTATTGACATGTATACTCAAGTACAGGGATACAGGAGTACAGTGAGAAGTTTACAATGTCACCATTCCTGGCATCATCGCAAGTACAAGGTATGTAGGTACAAAATCATAAGTTAAAAGTATAAACATGAAGAATTAAGTTAAAAGTTCAACATTACAGTTCTTCTCAAGTATAAAGTAGTAAATAAAAAGTTCCAAATAGTCATTTTTGTTAAGTTCAAAACCTGATCTCTGCATTCTGTCATCCGGAGTCATTATTAAGATTTTTAACTTTTGTCACGACTCTGGAAATAACAAGGCTTGATTTCTGTCACACTACTTCTGTGATGTGTAACAATACTGCATTAAAATAGATGTTTCCCAATTGGATACAGAATATGGCATTAATATCTGTTTGGCAGCATCTCAGCTTTGTCATTGTGCTGGAGGAAGTGCTTGGAGCAAAGAAAGAAGAAACAATTGGATTTATCTAGCACCTTCCAGGATGCCTCCGAGTGCTTTGTAGCTGGTAAAGTACATTTGGTGAGGAGGAAAGGACAGCTTTGGAATCCATTAAAGGTAGAGTATAATTAGATGCCAGGGCAATGAATCTTCTGAATTTATGGATACACAATGAAGATGTGAGGTGAAGGGTAGATGGGTAGAATGCAGTGTTTGGAACTCAGAGACATCATAAATCTATATGTTAGTTTTATCATAAAACAACCAGGATGATTTATTGGGGGGAGGGGCATGCATCTGGTGACGAACCATGTACAGTATTAGCTGACGAGGTGTTTTTTATATTCTGGTCAAAAATGTGAGAGTGATATTAGGAGGGCTTCTCCAAATGTGGGAGCAGTATCACGGTGCTAAGCCTTCTTGAATCTGAACTGTTTAACAATTTTGGCTACATATGGGCTAATATTGAGTGAGAAGTTTGTTTCCTTTCAAGATCTCTCTGGTATGGAAAAGTACAACTTTTATTTTAGAAAAAGCAGCTCCTTAGTACCAACTCTGTGTCCATGAAACCTGTGCTTGCTGACCTCAGACCTTAAGATGTCATGAAGCAGAACCATTTGCAGGGTTCACTCACACTGAGCTCGAATCTTTGTCAGGAACTCAGCTGCAAGGCTGCTGATAGTGGAAAAGGTCAGAGTTACACATGACTGAGATTGATGATGCTGTCAGTAGCTGGACCCACAAGGGAGAAATCAGCAATTTACCTTATCATGAGCTGCCAGTGCACTAATTGGGTCCATTGTATGAAACTGAATGTCCAGATCTTGTTTGCACTTATTGCTGAACAGTTCTCCTTTCATATAAGTTCGTGGTCGAACTGTTATACTGTAATGGGATTGGCTTAGCTGTAATGGTTCCTGTTGTTGAATTGTTGACAGTCACCTGGCAAGCGATATAATTATTTAAAAAAAAATTAATTTGGGGAGCATTGGAGACTGAGGCCAGCTGGAGTGCATAAGAATGGGTTCTTGTAAATCTTGCATTTATTCTTTTGGAAATGCTGCTTCCCGAGCAAAGTGGTGGGAAGAGAGTGATATCTTCATACCTGATGCTAATTACAATTAGCGTATAGGTATAGGGTATCAACATGTTATCGGAACTATGGAAGGCAAATTACCTTGTCAAAGAATGTAAAGGAAACTGTACTAGGAACAGAGCCGACCAGCAATTCCCATTTACAATAGTAGCTCTCCTTTATCAGATGTTTAGATCGAGCACCTTACATTCCTGTCAAATGCACTAGGTCAGACAAATAGCTGGAACAGCAACAGTACCACTGAATCAATCAAAAAGCACACTGGGACACAGTAAAGATGTATTTACAGCAGGAATGTGCTGACATGGTAGGTTTTCACCACATTATATTTGCCAGGGATTTGTCCCAGTTGCTTTGCACTGACATGCATAAGTGATGACTTTCTCAAGTCCGTTATTTCTAGCTCTGGCAGCTGCTATTACAAATTTCATTAGTTCAGATTGCCCCTGAATGCTCCTGGCTTGAGTTATTTCCTTTTGTAAGGTTTGCCATGCTGACTTACACATTCACCTGTGGCACACGGACTAGGAAGATGCTGGAATCTGTACTGTAAAAAAATGCTGAAAATCACAGCGGGTCAGACAGCATCTGTGGAGAGAGAGGAAGCTAATGTTTTGAGCCTGGATGATATTTCATGTCAGCTCTGGTGAAGAGTCATCTAGACTTGAAACGTTAGCTTGTTGTCTGTGTATGAATGCTGCCTGACCCGCTGTGATTATCAGCTTAACCAGCGATGTGTGCATTACTATTGATCTGAGGAAGAGGAAATATTAACCAGTCTTAGTGTTCATTGTTCCAACCCAGCAATCCCTGCCAGAAACCTGTATGACATTCAAGTGAGATCAAGATTGCACTTGGCGACAGTTCTCCTCATGTTGGGACTGACTCCTGATGCTTACTCACTAAGTTAACACCTGAAGAATGGTAACCTTGGGCATAATCACTTACAGTCTGACTTGGACAGTACAGAAATTGAGAGTTTAAACAAAAGTCACAAAAATTCATTTTGTTAAATAGAGGATAGGACCGAGATCTTTGCATCCCCTTTGCTGCTCCCTATGGACAGTTGGTGAACAGATGGCAAATTTAGAGAAAGTTTGCAGAAATGTTTTGATGGAACCATCAAGTAGAATTTACAAACAGAAGACCAAAAATCTCCAGGTCTTTGCTGTCAGTTTAAATAGCAAGAACGTGGAATACATTGTCACATGGATTGCTTAAGGCAAACCAATCTGTTTACAAAAATGTTCGTTAAGTAAAATGGAGCAAGGAAAGGAAAGATACATTGTAAGGGCAGAGATTTGTATGGAAGGTTAATATCAGCGTAAGCTAGTTGAGCTGAATGGCCTGTTTCCTCACTTCTGATTTGGTGTAATTGACTGTTAATTAAAACACACTCTCTGAGAACTTCCATCACTAACATTAAGTATTTAGAATGAATAGAAGGCATTCTTGGGTAGCGTCGCAACGTAATTTGTTGGAGTCCAGACTGCTGTGCTGCCATACAAGCCCCTTTGTACACTGTAATCCTTAGCCAGTTGACCTTGCATGATAGCAGTCTGAGTTTCTACTGCAACAGCCAAATGTTTGGATTTGCTGCTTGTGCTGCTGTGGAAGTTGCAATGTTGCCTAACAGATGCTGCATCATGTTCAGGCACTTGTGACATTGATGTCCACTTTGATCCCACTGCCCCCACTTCCAATCCAGGAACTCTCCTTTGAACTTCCTTCAACATCTGTGCAGTGTCCGAAATCCTGGAACCCGTGCTCTCTTGTGTTCTCCAATATATCTCGAATTGGAGTTAAGAAAGAAAAGCAAAAAGTGCTGGAGAAACTCAACAGGCATGGCAGCATCTGTGGAGAGAGAAACAGAGTTAACGTTCCCAGATCAGTGCCACTTCAACAATCTGTTTGTTCCTGTTTTTTATTCAGATTTTCAGTATCTGCTTTGCTTTTATTACGGACAGGAGCTACTTCTTTTGATGTGGAGATGTCGGTGTTGGACAGGGGTGTACAAAGTTAACAATCATACAATACCAGGTAATAGTCCAACAGGTTTGATTGGAAGCACTAGCTTTCGGAGCGACACTCCTTCATCAAGTGGTTGTGGAGTACACGATTGTAAGACACAGAATTTATAGCAAAAGTTTACAGTGTGGTAAGACTGAAGTTATACATTGAAAAATACCTTGATTGTTTGTTAAGTCTCTCATCTGTTGGAATGACCACGTTAGTTTCAAGTGAGAATGTAACTTCTAAAAAAAAAAGTTTTGTGAGTTACATATGAAAGAAGTCAAACTAACGTGATCATTCTAACAGATGAGAGACTTAACAAACAATCAAGGTATTTTTCAATGTATAACTTCAGTCATATCACACTGTAAACTTTTGCTATAAATTCTGTGTCTTACAATCGTGTACTCCACAACCACTTGATGAAGGAGTAACGCCCCGAAAGCTAGTGCTTTCAATTAAACCTGTTGGACCATAACCTGGTGTTGTGATTTTTAACCTTGTACTTCTTTTGAGATTCTCAGCCTCTGCTCCAGCCATATTTTACTTTCCACTTAACTCATATGATACGATGGTGTGATGTGGGGTAATGATAATATCAATGGGCTAGTAATCCAGAACCGTAGGATAATATTCTGGATCATGGGTTCAAATCCCACCTCAGCAGTTGGTGAAATTGCTGATGTCTTTACAAGATATTATATAGGTTGAAAGTAATAATTGAGTGAAGCTCTAGTTGCTGGTGGATAAAGAACTGGGGTACTTTTTTGCCTAGATTTCCCTTAAATGTGGCTCCCTTTGCGTAAGTTTGTGGAGAGAAACTAAAACCAAGTGCAACCCAATAGATGATGGCAGATCCAAGAGAATAATTTTAAATTGCATATTTTCATCGGTGAGGAAGTAGGGTTCTGCTGTCTGTCCTCAGGCTCTGGAGTATGTCTGCAACCAACTCAAATACAAGTCTCCCACCTTTTTTAGGTGCACTTAAACTGACATATTTCCTAACAGTTTTCGAGTGTTAATATGGATTTGAGACAGGAATGCTTTGCGAATTTATGGAAGTTGCATTAAAACACTGTAATACCTCAGGTTAAGTGAAAGCTTATTTCTTCTACACTTCTGAAAAAGAGGTCCTCACCTTCCACCCACCAACCTCCGGATACACTGCATCATCCTCACCATTTCAGCCACCTACAAACAGACTCCACCACCAGAGATATAGTTCCCTCCCCACCCCATGTGCATTTTGAAGAGAGAATTCCTTCTGCAACTCCCTTATTAGATCCATGCCTCCCCTCCCGACACCTTCTCCTGCAAGAAGTGCAAAACCTGCACCCACACCTCCCCGCTTACATCAGTTCAAGGCCCCAAAGAATCCTTTCACATCTGTCAGAAATTTGCCTGTACTTCCACACTCGCCATCTACTGCATCTGTTGCACCCAATGTGTCGTCTCTACATCGAGGAGACAGGATGCCAACTTGCAGATCATTTCAGAGAACGTCTCTGGGACACCCACACTAACTAACCCCACTGCCCCACGGCTAAACTCTTTAACTACTCCTGCCTCTCAGCCAAGGACATGCAGGTCCTGGGCTGTCTCCATCATCAAACCTTAACCAACCTGGAGGAAGAGCAACGCATCTTCCATCTTGGGACCCTCCAATCACATGGGATCAATGTGGATTTCACCAGGTTTCTCATTTCCCCTCCC
The DNA here is from genome assembly GCF_004010195.1 of Chiloscyllium plagiosum. NCBI lineage: Eukaryota > Metazoa > Chordata > Chondrichthyes > Orectolobiformes > Hemiscylliidae > Chiloscyllium > Chiloscyllium plagiosum. The sequence goes on from NC_057733.1 coordinate 7,287,809, forward strand.
CCCACTTTATCCTAGTCCCAATCTTCCAACTCAGCACCGCCCTCTTGAACTGTCCTACTTGTCTATCTTCCTTCCCACCTATCTGCTCCACTTCCTTTCCGACCTATCACCATCACTCCCACCTTCATTTGCCTATCACATTCCCAGCTACCTTAGCCCCAGCCCCACCCCCTTCCATTTATCTCTCAGCCCCCTTGGCCCACAGGCCTCATTCCTGATGAAGGGCTTATGCCTGAAATGTTGTTTCTCCTACTCCTCAGATGCTGCCTGACTGGCTGTGCTTTCCCAGCACCACACTCTTCAACTCTGATCCCCAGCATCTGCAGTCCTCACTTTCCTTTTGAGTGTTAGTATCCTTAACTAGCAATTTCTGTGTCTTCATCAAGTCAACTTCTGAGGCAGATATTCTCAAAACATTTGTCCTAATTTCCAACTGATAGATTATACTTTGCCAATGGTACCTCTGAATAGAACCAAAGACGTAACAATTTTTATTTGCTGATGCCAGTTGTTTGCTTTGTAGCTCTGTATAGTTTGCTGTTGCTGCCTTTAACCTAGATTTCCAAAAAGAAAATTGTACATTCAAGGTTTTTTATATTATTGCCATAATCTTTAAAATAGGCATGAGGTAAAAAAAATCCAGCTTTCTTTCAGCAAATCTTCTTCTGACTGTGAGTGCAGCAAAACAGAATACTGTAAATTTGCATACGTGCTGTCAGCATTAAGCATTTCCAGGTCAGATGAAGTATGTTAGCTCTGGTTCATCTTACATAGAGAAGGTGGTAGTGGGACTGCTTTTTTACCATAGAATGGTTAACGCAAAAAATAGAACAGGCTCTCTGTAAGAGCAGTTTAGCTAGTCCCAAATCTTAACCATGCACTGAATTAACATACTTTTCCTCATATTGACTTTGATTCTGCAGCCAATTAATTTTTTTGTCCTTTGGTTATCAATTCTCCCATCAATAGAAATAGTTTCTCTCTCTACTCTGCCTAAACCTGTCATCATTTTGAACAAAAACAAATTGCTGGAAAAGCTCAGCAGGTCTATGGAGAGAAATCAGAATTAATGTTTCCAGCAATTTCTGTTTTTGTTTGTGATTCACAGCATCCACAGTTCTTTCAGTTATGCTTTTGAGCAACTCTACCTAATCTCCTCTCAACCGTCTTTTCGCCTGGGAGAACAACCCAACTTCTCTAGTCTTTTCATCCAGTTGAAATTCCTCATCCTTGGAGCTATATTTTCTCTAAAATCTTCACATCCTTCCTAAAGTGTATGCCAAGAATTGGATGCAGTATCCAGCTGAGGCTAAAATAGTGTTTTTAAAGTGGCTCATTGTATCTTTGTTGATTCCTACATCTGTATGCCCAAGATCTTTTAGGCATTTTTTAAATTACTATTTTATGAATCTGTTCTACTATTGTTATGGTATGTGCATTTATCCCCCATGTCTCTGTGCACCTTCACCATCTTTAGAATTGGATGCTTTCCATGTTCTTGCTCTCAAAATAAATGAATCCATACCTCTTTGCATCAAATTGCATCTCCACGTGTTTGTCCATTCTACCAGCCTATCTATGTCCATTCACTATAACTCCATGTTTTGCACCATTCGCAAATTTTGAAACTTGCCCTGGGCACATAATTAAGTTATTAATATGTGTCATGAAAATTGCTGGCTGTGGTACTGACCCATGCTGACTCTTTTTCCAATATAACATTAACCATTAAGCACTGTTCTTTTTTCTATCACTCAGCCAACTTGTATCCTTACTGCCACTAATGTACTTTTTCATGGACTTCAAGCTGGCAAGCCTACTGTTTCGCACTTTACCAAACACCTTTTACCCGACATGCATCCTAGGGTTTACCATTGATCAGAAGTTGAACTGGACCACCTGTATAAATAACAGTCCTGAAGCTAGAAATTCTGCAGCAAGTAACTCATCTCGTATCTCTCAAAATGCTGTTATTGTGTTTTCTTCCACCAACACCTCTAGCAGCATGCTCCAGGCACACTCCACCCTCTGTATGAAAAACTTGCCTCACTCATGTCTTTTAAACTCCCACCCCTCGCACCTTGAGCCGTGCCCCTTAGTAGTTGAGCCCTCCACTCTGGGAAAAGCGTCATACTTTCCACTCTACCCATCCCATTCATAATCTTCTAAACTAACAGGTCACCCCTCAACCTCCTACATTCCAGTGAAAACAAACCCAGTCTATCCAAACTTTCTTCATAGCTAAAATCCCCCATTCCAGGCAACATGCTGATAAATCTTTTCTGTACCCTCTCCAAAGCGTCCACATCCTTTTGGTGGTGACCAGAACTAAATGCAATATTCTAAGTGTGGCCTAACTAAAGTTCTATAAAGCTGCAGCATAACTTGCCTATCCTTATACTCAATGCCCCTTCTAATGAAGGTAAGCATGCCATAGAACTTTTTTTACTACCTATCTACCTGTGCTGCCACCTTCAGTGATTTCTGGACCTGGACACCCAGATCCCTCTGCATTTCAATACTCTTAACATTTCTACCATTCACTGAATAGTTTCCACCTATACTTGACCTTTCAAAATACATCATCTCGAATTTTCTGGATTAAACTCCATCTGCTATTTTTCTGCCCATGCCTCCAACTTATCTATATCCTGCTGTATCCTTTGACAATCCTCCACACTATCCGCAACTCCACCGATCTTTGTATAATCCACAAACTTACTAATTAGACCAGCCACATTTTCCTTCAAATCATTTGTAGAGACCACAAACAGCACTGATCCTTGTGGAACAACACTAGTCACAACCCTCCATTCTGAAAAGCATCCTTCCACCACTACCCTGTGTTTCCTATGATTCAGCCAGTTCTGTATCCATCTTGCCAGCTCACTTCTGATACCATGATTTGGAGGTGCTGGTGTTGAACTGGGGTGCACAAAGTTAAAAATCTCACAACACCAGGTTATAGTCCTACAGGTTTATTTGGAAGTACTGGCTTTCGAGATGCTGCCTCTTCTTCAGGTAGTTGACCACCTGATGAGCAGGCAACGCCTTGAAAGCTAGTGCTTCCAAATAAACCTATTGGACTATAATCTGGTGTTGTTTGATTTTTAACTTCTGATACCATGTGACTTCACCTTTTGTACCAGTTTGCCATGAGGGACCTTGTCAAAGACTTTACTGAAATCCAAGTAAACAACATCAACTGCTTTTTCCTCATCAGTCATCTTCATCACCACCTCAAAAAACTTGACCTATTATTGAGGCATGATCTCCCCTGCACAAAACCACGCTGTCTATCGCTAATAAGGCCATTTGCTTCAAAATGCGTATAGATCTTGTCCCTGTGACTCTTTTCCAATAATTTCCTTCCCACCGACTTGAGGCTTACAGGCCTGTAATTTTTTTTAGATTAGATTAGATTCCTTACAGTGTGGAAACAGGCCCTTTGGCCCAACCAGTCCACACCGACCCTCCAAAGAGGACCCAGATCCATTTCCCTCTGACTAATCCACCTAACACTACGGGCAATTTAGCATGGCCAATTCACCTGACCTGCACATCTTTGGACTGTGGAAAGAAACCGGAGCACCTGGAGGAAACCCACGCAGACACAGGGAGAATGAATTTCCTGGATTATCCTTGCTACCCTTCTTAAACAATGGGACAGTATTGGCTATTCCAGTAGCCTGGGACCTCAGCTGTGGCTAAAGTGCATTAAAAGATACCAGTGCTCCAGCAATTTGTTCTCTTGTCATTCTGAGTATTCCAGGATAGATCCTTTCAGGACCTGAGGACGTATCTACTTTAACACTTTTTAAGATGCGCAACACCTTTTTAATAGCACCTTCGCTTAGAAATTCCATACTCCCTTCCCTGAGATCATCCTCCACTAGTTCCTTCTCATTATTCAATGCCAACACATAGTATTCAGTTAGGATCTCACCTACCTCTTCTGGTTCCACACATAGATCCTCTCATTTGTCCTTGAATGCACTAATCATTTACCTGGCCACCCTCTTGCTTTTTATATTAGATTAGATTCCCTACAGTGTGGAAACAGGCCCTTTGGCCCAACAAGTCCACACTGACCCTCCGAAGAGTAACCCACCCAGACCTACATTCACCCCTGACTAATGCACCTAACACTACAGGCAATTTAGCATTGTCAATTCACCTAACCTGCACATCTTTGTGACTGTGGGAGGAAACCGGAGCGCCCAGGGGAAACCCACGCAGACACTGGGAGAATGTGCAAACTCCACACAGGCAGTTGCCCGAGGTGGGAATTGAACCCGGGTCCCTGGCGCTGTGAGGCAGCAGTGCTAACCACAGAGCCACGCATATGTATATATATGTATAAAAAGCCTTGGAATTCTCCTTAATCCTGTTTGCTAATGACTTTTCATGACTCTTTTAGCCCTACTTATTCCATGTTTAAGTTCTTTCCTATCTCCTTGATATACTCCAAAGGCTTTGTCAGTTCCCATCTTCATAGACTTTACGTATGCTTCCTTTTTCTTCTTGACCAAAGTCATAACATCCCTGGTCATCCAAGGTTCACGTAACTTGCCATACCTATCCTTCATTCTCATAGGAACATGCCGCTCCTGAATTCTTAACAACTACCATTTTACGTACCCCATATGTCTGATGTAGATTTACCTCCAAACTGCCACCTCCAATCAAATTCTCCAGTTCCTGCCTAATATTGTAATAGTTCACCTTCCCCCAGTTTAACACCTTCATCCGATGACTGCTGTTATCCCTATTCATGAGTATCTTAAAACTCTCGATATTATGGTCACTACTCCCTAAATGTTCCCCCACTGAAACTTCACTCACTTTGCCGGGCACATTTCCCAAAAGCAGATCCAGTATAACCCCTTCCCTGAATGGAATATTTATATGCTGTGTCAAGAAACTCTCCTGAATGGTCTTTGCACATTTTGCCCCATCCAAGCCCCCAGCATAACCGAGTCCCAGTCGATATAGGGGAAGTTAAAATCACCCACCACAACAACCCTGCAGTTTTTGCATCTTTCCAAAATTTGTTTACATATTCTGTCCTCTATCTGCTGCTGGCTGTTGGGAGGCCTATAGTATATTCCCTACCCATATTGCCTCGCTGCCCGAGTCCTTTGATGTATCCTCCCTCAGTACAACTATGAGATACTCCAGTGCCAGTAATGCTATGTCCCCTTCTATCACATCTGACACATCTACATTCTGGGACATTCAATTGCTAGTCTTGTACCTCTTTCAGCCAAGTCTCCATAATGACAATAGTGTCATAGTTCCAAGTACTAATCAAAGCTCTAAGTTCATCTTCTGCTCTGATGAGGGCAGAGCAGTAGATGTGACCTATATGTACTTCAGTAAGGCGTTCGACAAGGTTCCCCATGGGAGACTGATTAGCAAGGTTAGATCTCATGGAATACAGGGAGAACGAGCTATTTGGATACAGAACTGGCTAAAAGGTAGAAGACAGAGGGTGGTGATAGAGGGTTGTTTTTCAGACTGGAGGCCTGTTTTTCAGATGGAGGCCTGTGACCAGTGGAGTGCCACAAGGATCGGTTTTGGGTCCTCCACTTTTTGTCATTTACATAAATGATTTGGATGCGAGCATAAGAGGTACAGTTAGTAAGTGCAGATGACACCAAAATTGGAGGTGTAGTGGACAGCGAAGAGGGTGACCTCAGATTACAACAGGATCTGGACCAGATGGGCCACTGGGCTGAGAAGTGGCAGATGGAATTTAATTCAGATAAATGCGAGGTGCTGCATTTTGGGAAAGCAAATCTTACCAGGACTTATACACTTAATGGTAAGGTCGTAGGGAGTGTTGCTGAACAGAGAGAGCTTGGAGTGCAGGTTCATAGCTCCTTGAAAGTGGAGATGCAGGTAGATAGGATAGTGAAGAAGGCGTTTGGTATGCTTTCCTTTATTGGTCAGAGTATTGAGTACAGGAGTTGGGAGGTCATGTTGCGGCTGAACAGGACATTGGTTAGGCCACTGTTGGAATATTGTGTGCAATTCTGGCCTCCTTCCTATCAGAAAGATGTTGTGAAACTTGAAAGGGTTCAGAAAAGATTTACAAGGATGTTGCCAGGGTTGGAGGATTTGAGCTACAGGGAGAGGCTGAACAGGCTGGGGCTGTTTTCCCTGAAGCGTCGGAGGCTGAGGGGTGACCTTATAGAGGTTTACGTAATTATGAGGGGCATGGATAGGATAAATAGACAAAGTCTTTTCCCTGGAGTCGGGGAGTCCAGAACGAGAGGGCATTGGTTTAGGGTGAGAGGGGAAAGATATAAAAGAGACCTAAGGGGCAACTTTTTCACGTATATGGTACATACATGGAATGAGCTGCCAGAGGAAGTGGTGGAGGGTGGTACAATTGCAACATTTAAGAGGCATTTGGATGGGTATATGAATAGGAAGGGTTTGGAAGGATATGGGCCGGGTGCTGGCAGGTGGGACTAGATTGAGTTGGGATATCTGGTCGGCATGGACGGGTTGGACCGAAGGGTCTGTTTCCATGCTGTACATCTCTATGACCCTATGACTCTATCTTCCTTGCCTATTATAACTCACATTGAAACATATGCATTTCAGACCACCGCCCCTGCTCTTTTCACCAGCATTTCCTTGCCTGTTCATGTTCTTCTTCATGTTAGCCTTGGTTTCAACCCCTCCTCTGCATCTACTGCAATACTGCTCTGTTTCCCACCCCTCCACCCTTGTTTAAATTCTCCCCAGTCACTCTGCCAAGTACCTTCCTCCCACCCCCCACTCTCCAGAACATCAGTCCCAGTCCTATGCAGCTGTAACCTATCCAGTTTGTACAGGAACCAACTTCCCTAGAACCGGCCCCAACTCCCCATAAATCCAAAACTCTTCCCTCACATCATCTTCTCAGCCACGTGTTCAGCCTTTATATTCTGCTGTTTCTCCTCTGACTAGCTTGAGGCACAGGTAGTAATCCTGAGCTGACTACCTTTGAGAAATTCAAGAAGGCAACTCATCACCACTTTCTCCAATGTTGTTAGGGATGAACAATATGTGGTGGTTGCACAGAGACAGATACACCCTGTGAATGAATTTTTAAAATTTATATTCATCACATCTACTACATAACCCTCAACAACCTTCTCTGTTACCTCATCAAAAAAAAATCAAGTTAGTAATATGTAATTTATATTCAAAAAATCCTACAAGGAACAGAGAATACATGGAGTGGTGGGAAGTGTAGTTAAGGCCAATGGTCCGCCTAAATTGTATTCAAGAGGCCACATGGTCTGCTTCATATGTCCTTGTGATCATTTGCTGCTCTGAGACATTATTCACCTTTAATTTGCTGTATGGTTGTAAACTGTTGTTGTGGCTCCTGGTACAGATCCACCAGAAGCTCAAGGGGCTGGGCTTCTGTGCCACAAAGATTTGCAATTCAAGTCAAGCTTAAGCTGCTTCATCTCCATGTCTCCAAAATTCAACCAGCCCAGCTATCACTTGACCTGAGATAGTGTTTCAATTTCAAAAAGAGTCTTAGGCAAACAAATTCTAGGCTGATTTCCGCATGCCTAGTCCAGTGCCCTTCATTATGTTTGTGCTCACAATAAAAATAGCTTCTCAGTTTTTTTTTTGCCCTGCACTACTGCAGGCTTTAACTGCCTTGCAGTTATTCATTAAGTAAGTAAAATAAATCATTCATTCAGAACATCAATTTCTTTCTTGCCATTCTGTTGTTTTCTTGAGCAACTTGTTGTTTTGACAGCGTGTTATTGTGACTGAAATGTACCCCCTCTCCCCCGAGGATTACAAAAGCAACCACCTATTCTTGCCAACGTGGTCACTTCATTTGTCAACCTGACAAAGCTAATAAGCTGACCTGTAGTCAACAGATGCAAGAAATAACTTGTGACAGACTGTCACTCAATTAGTGCAACTTTGGACAACTTTGTTTCATTTGCCTCCTGTTTCTTTCCTTTAATGTAATTTCTTTCTTTTCGTGCGATTGTTCTACTTGTGCAGCAGCTTTCTCATGTTGAAAAGTGTCAAAGATACTTTGCCCAGTGATTGCCTTAGCCATAGCTACACCAACAACTTTTGACAGAGATAAGAAAGATGTTATGTAACACCGTTTACAGCCTTACAATGTCCCAAAGTGCTTAATACCCAAATAAATGCTTTTGAAGTTTAGTAAATGTTATCATGCAGGAATTTCACTCAAATTTGCTTGAAGAAGCAGCCATGTATGTATAGTGCAGTGCTAATGGTTAGTGCAAACTGGGAAAATTCCAGCACACATTATTAACTTTTACACTGAACTGTTGACTAGATTGCTCAATTCTTGATGTGAGACTTGAACTCATGATCCTCTCAGCCAAAGTATACAATCAATCCAGGCTAGCTTCCTTACTCGGACTGAACATGTCTGTTTTTTTTACTAATTAATTAACTGAAGGGGGCTGGTTTGCAGGTATCTTGGAATGCACTTCCTTGACCTTTGATTTCTAAACCTCCTTTTATGTTGCTGGCTGTGCTCATAAAATGAGTTTGGGTGCTCATCATTCACTTCTCAATAAATGCAGTAACAGCTGCCCACGTTGTGGCACTGATTGAAATTTTCATTTAGATATGTTTTTGCAATGTCTGAGGTAAAAAGCAGAAAAGCTGACTGGCACAGAATATCCAAAGTTAGGTTGATTCTGCATGCTGGGTGAAGTTTTACCTAGTCTGCAGTGTGTTTTATTTTGAAGTAATTATCAAGGGTCTCTATTCTGAACTTGAGATTTACTTCAGGCAATGCAGTGGTGTGAAACCAGCTGTACAGAAACTGTTGCTGAAGAGTGGCCAATTTCAAATCTGTACAAGAAGGAAAGAAAAGTTTGGATGTTATGACTTCAGGGCCTTTTAGAAAGAAGTACTACTTTTTACTGTGACTACATTTGTAATTGCAATGAATTACACAAAGGTGACTTCTGATTTGCAATCAGTTTGCACGCAGCCCATGTAGAATGCTAACACTAAAAATATGTTACTTGTTAAGAGTCACGCCAGCTCAGTTGGTGGACGCAGACTGAAAGGACTAAAAATGCATGAGCCACTCCAGGTGAAATACCGTTTTGCATTACAGCTTGAAACCTGGAAACTTACCTCGCTCCTCAACATTGATAACGTTCGCCTTCCTAAGTACAAAACATTAGTGGGTATCACTGATGAAAAACATATTGCATTTAAATACATCCAATTTCTTTTTGAAGGTCCCACTCTGCACAATGAATGACACTGAAGTGCAGTGTCTATTCTTGTGCAGCAAACATGGAACAGAGTTCGTGAACAGAAAAATCCAACAAATACAGCTGAATTTCTGGTGATGCTTTTTGAACGAGGAATGTCCAGAGTTTTGAAACATGCTGAGAGATTCTTAACTGTGAGAAACAAAGCTCACTGTTCAATAATTTCAGTCCGAGTCAAATTCTGAAGCAGTCTTTATTGAAATGGTCTTGCAAGCCAGGTGACCATAAAGTAGGCACCTCGTTCAGGAAGTTACATTACATTTATACAGTTCAGTTGAGTCTCTTGGTACTCCCCCTTTTACTTCATATCTGATAGTTGTATTGCTGTGTGCACCTGCTAATGTAATCGGCTTACCACATCTGTCTGTGGCCTGTTATTGGCGTGCAACCCCCACCTTGATAGCTGGGTCTTATTACTTTTGCTGACGCAACACTGGGTCTTATTTGGTTATCTTGTTCATACTAACTCCCTATGCATGTTGTAATTGCAACTGTCATGTCAATACATCTGTTTCTACCAGTCGACCACCTCCCTTTTCGGTTAATTATTTCTTGGTATATACTCTCATGATTCCACCTTGCGATTTTTGCAGAAGCAAGACACAGTTACTTGTAACTGTTTGTGCAAGCATATCTAGCTTAACATACACCCCCCCCAACCCCATGACTCAGCCTTGTGATTTTTGCAGAAACAACAACGTTCGCAAGGGCCTCTCACATTAACATTAACAATTAGCCTTAATAATTGGCACCGGTTTTGATGCCAATCATTCCATCAGTGGATGGATTTGTGCTGTATTAAAAGAGGAAGATTGTCCTGGGGGAGAACTTTTTGCCTCTTGGCAATGAATGTTGTTCCAATGTATCTAAAAAAGGTTGGATAAAACATAAGGTGGTTGATTATTGTTAATTGCTCATCCTTGTTCAATGAATGTGAAACATTGGAAGCAAACATTTGCTTAACTCAGTATAATAACTAAATAGTGTTACCTTTTTTAGAAAAACAGCTTTTTTTGTCCTAACGATTCATAATTTCTCTCCACACTGAGGTTTATTAGAACGATATCAGGAATAAGGGACGAGAATGGAGAAGCTGAGATTATTTTCTTCTGACCAGAGAGGTTAAGGGGAGATTAAGTAGAGTTTTGCAAAATTATGAGGAATTTAATGGAATAAATAATGTTTAAAGGGAATCATTTACAGGACTATGGGGAAAGAGTCAGAGAACGTAAATAATTAATAATTTTTGAAAAAGTCTGCGGATACTGGAAATGGGAAGCAAAAACAGAAACAGCTGGAAAAATTCAGCAGGTCTGGCATCATCTGTGGAGAGAAATCAGAAATAATGTTTCAAGTCCAGTGACCCTCCTTCAGAACTGATAATGAGATAATGGAGATAATTAGATAACTTTCAAGGATGATGTTCAGACATGATTGTTGCATAGTTTTTTTCTGGACTGCACGAGTCAATGAAGACTCACCAGGTTGAGTTTTGTTGATTTTAGGCTGATCTGATAATGTCACACCACCTGCCTTCACCCCCTCTCATGAGATAATAGGACATGTTTCTATCTTTACAAAGTTAGGGAGGTTGTCTAGAGCTACCTGGCCCAAAAACAGCAAGTTTGCTTTTAGGCACTCCAGTAATGGTGGAAGGATTTCTGTATATGTTTAAATACATTTAACTGAATTTACAAGTTAGTGGTTAACTTCTTTCACACCCCCTGATTGCTTTGTCAGAATGTTGTGAAGCTCACCAAAGCTACTGATTTTATATAGGGTTTAGCATAACTTCTCTAGCATTTTGTGTTCTTTATTTCTGCTTTTAAAACATAGACTTTTAACTACTTTTTTAATCTCTGCTTTTACCTGAATAAATTTATTCACAAACAGCCTGCAGTCACTTTCACCTCCTGTAAAATTGTACCATTTATGGTGTATTCATCTGTCCCTAGTCTTTCTAACAAAATATATCACCTCACATTTTCAGGAAAGGCTGAACAGGCAGGGTTTCTTTTCTCTAGCAAAAAAGCCAAGGGATGATGATTTCTTAGAGTCTTCAAGATTTAGAAAGGGTTTGACCAGGATAGAAGTGGTTCAATGTTTCCTCTTGAGGGGAAGTCCAAAAGTGAAGTCAGAAATACAATTAAGTGAATATAGTGAATCAGCCTGTTAACCCAGAGCATGGTGGTAAAGTGGACCACAGTATCACACCAAGTAGCTGAGGCAAAATAGTCTAGATACTCGATAAGCCTCTGTGGGATAAAGTTATATGAGGAAAGGTTGCTGGAGGTGGAGAAAAATGACACTTTTGTGTGCTGCTGCAATGTAACACTACATAATTATATCGGCAAAACTTTCTTCATCTCCCCTCATCTAATATTGGGTTGAGAAGGTGGAAGGTGAACTTGTTCTTTCTTCAATCGTACTGATGTGCACTCTTGCTGTAGCTGCTTAAGATAGATTGTCTCTTACAACAAGAAACAGCCCAACTATTCCATGCCAGTGTTTATACTCCACATGAGGCTGATAACCTGATACTCCACATGAGGCTGAAATGTGTGGATATTTCCAGTACTTTGTGGAGTCTTTGCATTACTTGATCAAGTTTTGAATAGTTGTGAAGGAGCTTTGATTCATCAGCCATTCCACATTCCTTGAGGTTTAATTCTGGGGGCAAACCTGTAGTGGATAGTAAAACAAATGAATTGAGCTGAATATCTGCACAGATAATATCAATTAGTCTTTCTCCTTCAATTTACGAGCTTTTCCTTATTTTCTTTTTATGTTTCATTTACTTTATTCCTTGGAATCATTTCCTTCATTCCAGCTATCGATGAGGTTAGAATTCATTGAAGTAACATGAAAGAAAAATAAAATTTAATACCGTCTACAGTTCAACATCTTAGAGAATATTGGCATCCTCAGAACATCAGCTCCTACTTTAACTCTTGTTACTTTGATTGAGTTGTTTTGACAGCACAGTATTGGTGTTGAAGTCTCTTGAGGGTCACCAAGGCTCTGCCTGTCCTGATGCATGGCATGGGCTTTTCATTTGTCTTTTTGATAGAAATAAGACAAAAATAACAAAGACAATTTGAAGTTGACAGATGTAACAAGAAAGTGCCAACAACATGCCATTGCCCTTCTGACTGCTTTGTCTGACTTACTGTGTCTTTGATTTTCTACCAAAATAGAAAGCTAAAGATTTCTTTTACTTTCATTGGCCAATCTTTTCGTGCCATGTCAGTCAATTATAGTCCTTGCAGGGCAATTATAGCCTGTGTTAGGTAGCCAGTCTTTAGTTTTGGGTAGCATAGGATAACAAAAGCAAGGCAGGATGAGGATGTACAAGATACAAGTTTATCCCGATAGTAAAAAGAACATTCTACACTGAAACTTCTCTATGATGTATTTTTCATCAATGCAGAGTTAAGTGCTATGGAAGTCTGATTTATTTAAATACTTCTGTGCAGTTATAACAGTACATTCCCAAGTATAGTACAACATATAGTTTGGTTGCAGCTGATTCCTGAGGTCAGATGTAGCATTGCTTAGATATAGAGTTCTCTTCCCATTGTTCCTTCAAACATGGCTAGCGCATGAATTGGATACAGAGTAAAGCAACGCCACACTAAGTCATCAAACTCTTCCAAGACAACTAGAGTATGGATTAGGTTACTGGTGGTTCCTGAGTTAAGAACCCTCAATACAGTCTCATCAAACCCTCCCAGGGCAGGCACAGCAGAGGTTTGTTATAGGTTACAGCTCTCTACATTATTGCTGCTAATACTCTCTGGGCAGTCCAACACCAAAACCAAAATTTTAAATAGATTGATCATAACTCATTATTGTATATTGGTGATGTCTAAGCCACTGCAGTAATAGTCTGTTCCCCTCGTTTTTAAAAAAAAGTCGGAATATGAAATGGAGATATTCTAAGTGTTTAAAACTATCTTCATGCTTGAGTCAGTCTCTGTTTTTAGTGACTGTTTTGTTGGTGGGCATTTTAACTCCTAATATTCCACACAATTGAGGTGTTAAATTAATATCAAAGAGAAATTAAACCCCCAACTTCTGGTGTGTCTTCTCCAAGTTTTTCAGAATTGAGTTGGGTGCGACTGTAAGGCAACTCATAAGAGCTAAATGAAGTTGCTTGGTTCAGATTTTACTAGCTCTTTGGATTTGGTCCAGATTCCCAAGGCTGGGTAATACAAAAGCTGAAAGTAAATGTGAACAAAACCAGAACCAGTTTTGTGTGTTCCAGTACTGCTTATGAGTTGACCAAAGCAAAAGTGTTCGATCCAGCACACAAGTTAACATTTCCAGACCTGCCTCAGTCACCACAATCTTACAACTCCTTGGAGGAGAAAGTGAGGTCTGCAGATGCTGGAGATCAGAGCTGAAAATGTGTTGCTGGAACAGCGCAGCAGGTCAGGCAGCATCCAGGGAACAGGAGAATCGACGTTTCGGGCATAAGCCCTTCTTACAACTCCTTCACCACTGTAATACTGTAAGCTTTTTTATTCATCCACAGGATGTGGATGTGATTGCATGGACTAGCATTTACTACGCATCCTTATTGAGAAAGTGGTGGTATAAAGATCAGATTTTTAAAAAAAATCCTTTTTATTTTGGACCAAAATGGGAAAAGTAATGCTTTGAACCAAAGACTGGAAGGAGTTGCTCCACTTCTAAAAGCAAGTTACTGGAATTCATTGTGAGTTTTTTTTCCACTGTTGCTTTGTAAGCAGTGAAATAGTGGGAGGAGATTTCTAAGCCATCACAGCCCCAAGAATGAGTTTTTGTTTAATTCATTCGTGGGATATGGACTTTGTTTTTGCCAGGCCAGTATTTATTGTCCATCCCTGTTGACAGTGCGAGGAAAGCTTCAGCCAGAGACAGATTGCTGATTATGTTATGGAAGCCAGAAGTCACCAGCATGATGACAGATCTATGCCTCCTGAGCAGGTGAACAGAGTGTATGTAAACAATGCAGAAGTGAGAGTTAGGAGAAAAGCCTAAGACTTCATAAAAAAGACAAGCTGTCTCTCAAATACACACACACTCCCTCCCTGAAATAAAGTAACTGAAACCTGAAGTTAGCTAGCTGTTCTCTCCCACCAGCTACTGTAAACTGTTGTTTCTAACCAGTGGCTGAAAGGCTGTATAATTAATGTGCCAAGCACGCTGTGTCTTCAGTAAAGAGCTGAATGAATCCTGAAATAAAGAGGTTCGAGATCAGAAGATCTTGAAATAAGTAAATGGCACCTTATCAAATTTGTGGACTGGTGCTGTGGAACAGTTGTTTTCCAGTTCTTTTTCCAATCACAATATCCATGTTTTTTGTCATCCTGTCTTTTATTATTCGTTCATGCAATCTGGGCAGTGCTGGCTGTATCAGCATTTACATCCCAACCCTCAGTGCCCCTGAGAAGGTGGAAGGGATCTGCCATCTTGAACTGCTGCAGTCCATGTGCTATAAGAAGGCTCACTGTGCTCTTCGGGAGTGCTGTCAACCCAGTGACACTGAAGGAGTGGCAATATTTTTCCAAATCAGAATGGTCAGTGGCTTCAAGGGGGACTTTCAGGTGGTGGTGTTCCCGTTTATCAGCTGTCCTGTACTTCGAGATGTTAATAATTGTGGGTTTGGAAGGTACTATCTGAGGAATCTTGATGAATTTCTGAAGTGCATCTTAAAGATGGTACACATCATGCCTATGTATTATAGGAGTTTAAGAAGAGAGTAAGACTTTCAATGATTAGGGTTATGTGCTGATATTTACTATTATTGTTTTCCTGTTAAAACTAATGTATTTACAATAAATAATAGTTCTTGTTAAATACAGAATCCTGGTCAATTTAACCCAAACTCATCAGACAGGAAACCCGGGTACTTTGTACAATTTGACTAAATCTTTAACTTTTGTAATGACTCTGGAAGTGGAAGACTTGAGTATCAGCGCAAGTTCCCAAGTAAGTCATGAAAGTGATGAGCTGTCTTTTTGAATTGCTGCAGTCCCGTTGGTTAGGTACATCCACAGTACTGCTAGGGAGAGAATTCCAGGATATTGATCTAGCGACAGTGAAGAAACAGTGGTACATTTCCAAGTCAAGATGGTATGTGGCTTGTAGGGATCTTGCAGTTGATGGAGTTCCCATATATCTGATCTTATCTTTCTTGATGATAGTTGTCCCAGAATTGGACAGTACTGTCAGAGATGCTTTGGTGAGTTAATCGTTGTAGTGTACCTTATAGCGGTGATGGAAGTGAATGTTGAAGTTTTGGGGTGGAGTGCCAGTTAAACAAGCTACTTAGTTCTGGATGGTGTCATGCTCATTGAGTTTTTGGAATTTGCATTGACCCGGGAAAGCTGAGACCACTTTATAGATAGTGGACAGGAGTCAGAAAGTGAGTCACTTGCTGTAGAATTCCCAGAATTTGACTTGCTGTTGTAGCAACACTATTTATGTAGTTGGGTCAAGTTCATTTTCCGGTCAAAGGTAACACTTCCTAGGATGTTGATAGTGGGGGATTCAGTGATGGTAGTGTCATTAACTGTCATGGAGCAATAGTTGAAGTTGCTCTTGTTGGAGATGGTTTGTGCCTGATAATTGTGTGCCATGAATGCTACATGTCACTTGTCAGCCCAAGTTTAAATGTTGTTTGAGAACGTGGCTGAAGAGCTTCTGGGCAGAGGAGATGACCTGGGGTGTGCAGTGAGAGAGGGACTCACTGAAATCCTTGTAGAGGATGAGCCCTGAGGAAGGGCTCATGCCCGAAACGTCGAATCTCCTGCTCCTTGGATGCTGCCTGACCTGCTGTGCTTTTCCAGCAACACATTTTCAGCAAGTTTAAATGTTGTGCAGATCTTGCTTTGTTTGGACATGAGCTGCTTCAGTATCTGTGGAGTTACAAACAGTCCTGAATATTGCTCAGTGATAAGTCAATATCCGTGTTATGTATGTTGGAGTGAAGTTCACTGATGAAGCAGCTGAAAATGGTTAGGCCGAGGACATACTTTGAAAAACACCTGCAGAGATATTCTATAACCTTAAATAATTGCAACCATCGTCATTTTTGCGAGGTATGACTTCAATCAGTAGAGACCTTTCCCCCGATTCCCATTGATTTCAGCCACTGTTAGTCAAATGCTAGTTTGAAATGTCACTTGCAGTCACCCACACTGCACTTCCTGAGGTGATCTCGTTTGTCCTTGCTTGGACCACAGCTTCAATGAAGTCAGGAGCCAAATGGGCCAGGTGGAACCCAACCTTAGTATCAGTGAGCAGATTATTGTTGTGT
Organism: Chiloscyllium plagiosum; assembly: GCF_004010195.1. Lineage (NCBI taxonomy): Eukaryota > Metazoa > Chordata > Chondrichthyes > Orectolobiformes > Hemiscylliidae > Chiloscyllium > Chiloscyllium plagiosum. The sequence goes on from NC_057733.1 coordinate 7,304,414, forward strand.
AAGTGCTACATGATAATACAGTTGTCAATACCTTGCATCACTTTGTAGATGATTGAGAGTAGGCTGACAGTAAGGTAATTGGGTAGTTTGAATTTGTCCTGCCTTTACTTAACAGGATGTACCTGGGCAAGCTTTCACATTGCTGTATTGATGCCAGTATTGTTACTGTACTGGAATAACTGGGTGAGAGGTGCATAACCTTTGCAGTATCCAGTACCTTCAGAAGTTTCTTGATATATGTGCTGTGAATCAAGTTAGCTGAAGGTTGGATTTGTGATGCTGAGGACCTCAAGGGGAAGCTGCAATGGATCATCATCTCAGCATTTCTGGTTGAAGGTGGTTCTGACTGCTTCAGTCTTATCTTTTGCACTGATGTCCACAGTTATTGTGTGGAACATCTTCCTCCAGTGAGTTGTTTAGTTGTCTACTATCATGCACAGTTGAATATGGCCAGACTGCAGACCTTAGATCTGATCTTTTGGTTGTGGAATCACTTGGCTTTATCCATCATTTGCTGCTTATGCTGGTTGGCACACAAATAATTCTGCCTTATAGCTTTACCAGGTTGACACCTCATTTTTAGGTTTGCTTGATACTGCTGCTGGCACACCTTCCAGCACTCTTCATTGAACAGGAGTTCATCTCCTAGCTTCATTATAATGGTGCTGTGGAGGATGCGCTGGGCTGTAAGGTTATAAATTGTGGTTGAATGCTATACTGTTGCTGCTGGTGTTCACAGCACCTTATGATGCCCAGTTTGAGTTGCTCGAACTGTTGAAATCTATCCCAATCAGCCTGGTGGTAGTTCTCCACAACATGATTTGAGGATATCCTCAATGTGAAGACGGGACTGCACAGTGGTCAATCCTACCAATGTCTGTGATGGGTACTTCTGCCTACAGTGAGTGGAAAAATAGGACGAGAGGGACACCATAGAGGTGTGCAGTTAATGAGGAGACCTAGGGACGATGATATGAGAAAACTCAATGGGTTTCATGGACAGAAATCCTCCACTCCTCTCACCAAGCAAAAAATAGGCTGATTTCTGGTTGGGCATGGCTGCCATTGGATTAGCTTTTAATTCCAAATTTACGAATTAAATTGAAATTTCACTATTTTCTGGGGTGGAATTTGAAGTCATGCCCCCAGAGCTTTAGCCTGGATCTCTGGATTGCTAGTCCAGTAGCATTCGCACTCCACCACCATCTCATTATGATTTCTGATCCTGCCCCAGTTCCCATTAACCATTCCCCCATCCACCCCCCAACCTGACCTCATGTGGCTGATGTCTCGACGCCACCCTCATTGCCCTCATGATCTCCCTGTACCTTACTTTTCGCCCGCCCTGCAATGTGATTTTCTGCTCTTGTCCTTTCACCCCCTCCACCCCCACACACAATCCTCCTCTTTGATCCCTGATTGTAGATTGTACACCAGGCATTCCTGTTGAACAGCCAGCCAACCTTGCAATACACATTCATACCTAGAATCTATTTGATTTAGACAGCTTTGGGCCAAAATGACGGCTGCAGTTGCAACCTGAGCCAATGCAAATGGTGAGCTGCCATGTATTTCAAACCTCCCCTATCTTTAGAACCAGATTGGAATATGTTTTTACATCTAGTGACAGCAAAAATTCTGGAAATGTACACAGGCTGTATCTATGCTGCAAAGCCAAGTAGAGCTCCCCTTAGAGCTTTATCTGTTGTTAGCAGGATGCCTGAGTCTCTTAGCACTGACATTGGTAGTATAGACCAAATCCTTCAGGACAAAAGAAGAAGAATAGACTGAGACAATGGCCTGGCATTAATAAAGGAATGACAATTGTCTACCCTAGGGAGGCTTTACGTCAGGAAAAACAGAGCATCATGAATGTTCTATTAATATTATACTCCACGTACCTGCAGAATAACTGATACAGTTCATTGTGACTTTGTAACAGACACTAATTCACAAGAATAAAAAGTGGTCAGGCATCTGGAAATGTTAAAACATAAATTGACTGTATTAAATACATAAATCTGAATGTTATTTTTATAATTATGTATAAATAAAAATTAAAATGTTTGAACTCAACTATCTATTCTGTTACCTGCACAACCCCCCCCCCTCAACTCCAACGGCCCCAGATTTCTGGAATACTTCCTTGTTGAAGTACCTTCACCAGTGGACAGTGTTAGTTTGGCAAAGATGTTTATCACTATCGTGTCAAGGTTAACTTGGGGTGGGAAAAAACGGCAATTGTTCTGGTGACGTGCCTGTCTTAAGAATGAATTTTCAAAAAAGGAGGACTGACTGTTTTATTTTTATTTACACTGTTAAGTGAAACAAGCTGCAAATGCATGATTGAGACAGTAAAATTGTCAATGGATGTGGGTGACTGCCAAGGGAAGGGGAGGCTTCATTGTTGCACAGAGTGCTCACCTATTGTAGGGGTTTCCATTGTTACAGACCAGGCCAAATGCCCTCAAAACATATAAAGGAGATGCCTTTATATCTAACTTTTATCTTGTTTAAAGGCAAGTGTAAGGTGCCAAATTACACTTGTCTTTAAATGTGTGTGACTCGATTGGCAGTAAGCAAAACATACTTTATTTTACACCACAGTTAAAATGCAAACAAAAAAAGAAGAATTGGCATAACTTAAACTCTTTTGAAATACTTAATATAATATATTATAAGATAATATTTAATTACTATTCATCATTTGTTCTACTATAGCAGCATCCCATAAACACACCCTCGGCAAACACAAGTTTAACAAAGCAGATTTCCCTCTCCTGCCATCACCTCCCATCCAGGAGAAGGAACTCCAATCAAATGATTCCAGCAGCAGAGAGAGAGCTGTACCTAGCGGCTTCAACTTCAAAAACCCCAGCTTCGACAACTGAAAGCAAAGTCTTAAACCCAGGTCTGTGTCAGCCTGACTCCACCCACTCATGCTTCTTTTGTCTACTTCAAAAAAAACCCCAAAACATTTTACGCTGCTGTCCATGGAGCAGAAAACTTAGCACCAGGATTTCAACAGCCCTCTTCCAGAGAAACAGGACACATCTCATCACATGAGGCATGACAGATTTCTGACGTCTCAAGGAAACCAGATGTCTGAGGAGTTGAAGAGGAAATGGGTTTGAGGCAGATCAGCTGTAATCATACTGAAGAATAGAGCAAGTTTGAAAGGTTTCCTCTGTCATTCGTGTTTTATGTTTGACGTTTACAGGGTAGATGGTTCACTGCCAGAGGAAGGGGAGGCTGTGTTGTTGCACATTGCACACCCTACTGTCAGAGTATCAACAAACATCCATTCCCTCTGCACAGTAGAGGCAGTTTGTACCATTTACAAGATGTATTGCAACATTCACCAACACTCCTTGGACAGTATCTTGCAAACCCACAACATTTCCATTTAGGACAAGGGCAGCAGACACATGAAAATGCCTCCAACTACAAGTTCCCCTCCAAACCACTCACCATCCTGACTTGGAAATATATTGCCATTCCTTCAGTGTTGCAGGGACAAAATCCAGAACGCCCTCCCTAACAACACCAGATGATCTGACATAAACAGAAAATGATGGAACAGCTCAGCAGATCCAGCAGCGTCTGTGGAGAGAAATCAAGAGTTAATGATTTGGGTCCAATGACCCTTCCTCAGAATGGACCAAATGATCAACGGATAAAGTGAGCACTGCAGATGCTGGAGATCAGAGTCGAGAGTGTAGTGCTGGAAAGCACAGCCATCAGGCAGCATCCGAGGAGCATATTTCGATATTTCGGGCATAAGGCTTTCATCAACAAATGATCAATGGAACCAAATGAACTGTATTAGTTCAGGAAGGCTGCTCATTAGTATCTTCTCAAGGGTAATTAGGGATGGGTAATAAATGCTGGCCCATCCATCGATGCCCACATCACATGAACTAATTTAAAAAGAGAAACATTTCCCTTTGTAGCCTTATACAAAGAACAGCCTAGAAAGAAGATGTTGCTCAGAGATCACCCCTGGAGATGAGGTGAGGACTGGGGAACCATCATTATTCATCATTCAAAAACAGATATTCAGAATGGTCTCCAGGATAGACATAATGAAGTTGTTAATTATTTGTCACTGTTGAATTTTTATTAAATGTCACAATTTGCAATTGATGCTTTGAAGACCTTTTGGGTGCATTTAATTATCTCTGCACTGTTGAACATTGGAGATAAAGCCTGAGTTGGAAGTAATTTTTGTTTTCAGGTTCATCATGTTAGACGTCTTTTCCAAATTTAGACCATTGCCTCACATACTGAAAGATTAGTGCTTTAAGCATTACAAAAAAACAGCTGGACCACTTCCATCTCCACAACAGTTGGCTAATATGTAAAGGCAAGTATGAAGGAATGTAAACATTCTCACCTGTAAAATCATAGATAAAAGTGAGATTAAAAATGAAATTAATAAGGAGGAAGAACAGTCAAGGAATTGGGGGAAAAAGGCTAATGGATGAACACTGTTTGAATTTAAAATTCTGCGAGTTTTCGTAGCATAGGCTTTGAAAGGTTGTGTTGGTTAGCAGAGATGTACAATTTATCAGAAAATGTGGTTTATGGATTATGTTATCATATTCAAGCTGTTCCTGCATTGGTACCATAGTGCAAGCAGAGTATAAAAAATAAACCAGCCAGCCTGTAGGAGTCTGTGTTTATTAAAAAGAAAATAAAGAACTAGCGTTTATGTAGCACCTTATACGTTCTGAAGACATAACAAAGCGCCTGACAGGGAATGGAGTCATTTAGAAATATAGTTACTATAATGTGACAGCTAATTTATGCACTGTAACACGAGGCAGACTGCAATATCATAATGACTGGGTAATATTTTTACTCATGCTGCTTGAGCACAAAGTCTGCTGCTGTTCATCAAAACAGTAGCATTGTTCACGAGAGAGAGCAGACAGTGTAGCACTCACTCAATAATGCATTGGATTGTTAGCCTAGATTACATGCTCAAAGTCTCAACATTTTTCAAGGGAGGAGATGTGGTAGGTGATCCTGGAAATAAAAGCTTCCCTTAAATTCATAAAATTCATGAAGAGTGTGCCTGCATTTTGGTGGGAGATCCTAAAGATAATAAGTGGCAGCTGAAGTGCAGAAAGGCTAAGTGACTGTGATAGAATCATAGAGATATATAGCATGGAAACAGACCTTTTGATCTAACTCATCCATGCCGACCAGCTATCCTAACCTAATCTAGTCCCATTTCCAGCACTTGACCGAGATCTCTCAACCCACCCAAATACTCATCCAGACGCCTTTTAAATGCTGTAATTGTATCAGCCTCCACCACTTCCTCTGGCAGCTCATTCCATACATGCGCCACCTTGTGTGTGAAAAAGTTGCCCCTTAGGTCCCTTTTATAGCTTTCCCCTTTCAGCCTAAACCTATGCTCTCTAATTCTGGATTCCCACACCCCAGGGAAAAGACCTTGTCTATTTATCCTGTCCATGCCCCTCAGGATTTTATAAACCTGTATAAGGTCACCCCTCAGTTTCTGACACTCCAGCGTAAACAGCCCTAGCCTATTCAACCTCTCCCTATAGCTCAAATCCTCCAACCCTGGCAACATCCTTGTAAATCTTTTCTGAACCCTTTCCAGTTTCACCATATCCTTCTGATAGGAAAGAGACTAGAATTGCACGCAGTATTCCAAACGTGGCCTAGCCAATGTCCTGTACAGCTGCAACGTGACCTCCGAACTCCTATACTCAATTCTCTGCCCAATAAAGGAAAGCATACCAAACGCCTTCTTCACTATCCTTATCTTCCGGCGACTCTACTTTCAACAAACTATGAACCTACACTCCAAGGTCTCTTTGTTTAGCAATACTCCCCCAAGACCTTACCATTATGTGTATAAGTCCTGCTAAGATTTGCTTTTCCAAAATACAACACCTCACATTTATCTAAATTAAACTCCATCGGCCACTCTTTAGCCCATTGGCCCATCTGATCAAGATCTGTTTTACTCTGAGGTAACCTATGCTGTCTACTACACTTCCAATTTTGGTGTCATCTGCAAACTTACTAACTGTATCTCCTATGTTCACGTCCAAATCATTTATATAAATGACTAAAAAGGACCCAGCACCGATTCTTGTGGCACTCCACTCGTCACAGGCCTTCAGTCTAAAAAACAACCCTCCACCACCATCCTCTGTCTTCTACCTTGGAGCCAGTTTTGTATCCAAAGGGCTAGTTCGCCCCATATTCCATTAAACTTGCTAACCAGTCTCCCATGAGGAGACGTCTTGAACACCTTACTGAAGTCCATATAAATCACATCAGCCACTTTGACCTCATCAATCCTCTGTTACTTCTTCAAAAATCTCAAGCAAGTTCATGAGACATGATTTCCTATGCACAAAGCCATGTTGTCTATCCCTAATAAGTACTTGCCTTACCAAATACATGTAAATCCTGTCCCTCAGGATTCTATCCAGCAACCTGCTCACCACCAATGTCAGGCTCACGAGTCTATAGTTCCCTGGCTTTTCCTTACCATCTTTCTTAAATAGTGGCACCACCTTAGCCAACCCGCAGTTTTCCGGCACCTCACCTGTGACTATTGATGATTAAAATATCTCAACAAGAGGCCCAGCAATCACTTCCCTAGCTTCCCACAGAGTTCTAGGGTACACCTGATCAGGTCCTAGGGTTTTATCCACTTTTTTGCATTTCAAGACATCCAACAACACCTTTTTTTTCAAGATGTCACCATTTATTTCCCCACATTCTATATCTTCCATGACCTTCTCCACAGTAAACACTGATGCAAAATGCTCATTTAGTATCTCCCCCATCTCCTGCGGCTCCACACAAAGGCCGCCTTGCTGATCTTTGAGGTGCCCTCATTTCTCCCTAGTTATCCTTTTGTCCTTGATGTATTTATTAAATCCCTTTGGATTCTCCTTAACCATACTTGCTAAAGCTATCTCATGGCCCCTTTTTGCCCTCCTGATTTCCTTCTTAAATATACTCCTACTGCCTTTATACTCTTATAAGGATTCACTCAATCTCTGCTGTCTATATCTGACATATGCTTCCTTTTTCTTTAGTCATCCAGCATTTCCTCTATCTACCAGCCTTTCCTTTCACCCTAACAGGAATATACTGTCTCTGGACTCGCTTTATTTCATTTTTGAAGACCTCCCATTTTCCAGCTGTCCCTTTACCTGCAAACATCTGCCCCCAATCAGCTTTTGGAAGTTATTGCCTAATACTATCAAAATTAGCCTTCCTCCAATTTAGAACTTCAAGATTTAGATCCTGTCTATCCTTTTCCATCACTATTTTAAAACTAATAGAATTGTGGTCGCTGGCCCCAAAGTGCTTCCTCACTGACATCTCAGTCACCTGTCCTGCCTTATTTCTCAAGAGTAGGTCAAGTTTTGTACCTTCTCTAGTAGATATATCCACATACTGAATCAGAAAATGTTCTTGTACACACTTAATAAATTCCTCTCCATTTAAATTGTTAACACTATGGCAGTCCCAAACTATGTTTGGAAAGTTAAAATCCTCTACCATAATCATCTTATTATTCTTACAAATAATTAAAATCTCCTTACAAATTTGTTTCTCAATTTCCCGCTGACTGTTAGGCTGTCTATAATTCAATCCTAATAAAGTGATCGTATCTTTCTTATTCCTCAGTTCCACCCAAATAGTTTCTCTGGATGTATTCCCAAGAATATCCTCCCTAAGTACAGCAGTAATACATTCTATCCCTTATCAAAAATGCCACTTCCCCTCCTCTCTTGTTTCCCCCCACCCCTTTCTATCCTTCCTATCGCATTTGTGTCCTGGAACATTAATCTGCCAGTCCTGTCCATCCCTGAGTCATGTTTCTGTAGTTGCTATGATATCCCAGTTCCATGCTCCTAACTATGACCTGAGTTCATCTGCCTTACCTGTTAGCCCTCTTGCATTGAAGTAAATGCAGTTTAGCAGTCCTACCTTGTCCTCTGGCAGTGAACCATCTTCCCTTGTTCTCTGCCTTGTTCCTGTCTGCCCGAACTCTTTGTGTCGTTCCTCTTCCCAACTGTACCAGTGTCAGTTTGATCTCTTTTCTCACTATTTCCCCGGGTCCCACCCCCCACCTAATTAGTTTAAATCCTCCTGTGCAGCTATAGCAAACTCCCTGCCAGTATATTAGACCCTTTCCTTCCAATTCAGGTGTGATCCATTCTTCTTGTACAGGTCACTTCTACTCCAGAAGAGATTCCAACGATTCAAAAATATGAATCCTTCTCCCATACACCAGCTCTTCATTCATGCATTCTTCTGCTCTATCCTCCTATTCCTACTCTCACTGGCTCGTAGCACCAGGAGTAATCCAGATATTACTACCCTCCATGACCTCCTTTTTAAATTCCTGCCTGACTTTCTATATTCTCCCTTCAGAATCTCATCCTTTTTCCTTTCTATGTCATTAGGTCCAATGTGTAAAATGATCTCCTGCTGGTCCCTCTCCCCTTTGAGAACATTCTGCACCCTCTTTGAGATGCCCTTGATCCTGGCACCAGGGAGGTAACACACCATTGTTGGCTGCAGAAACGTCTGTATGATTTTGATGAGGGACTGTTACAATCAATTGCTTGGAACCCGACATACGCCCCATTACATTAGAGCCAGTCTCGATACCAGAAACTTGGCTGTTTGTGCTACTTCCCCTGAGCGTCCATCACCCCCTACATTTTCCAAAACAACAGAAGACCCCTGTACTACCTGCCTACCCCTCCTACCTTTCCTGGAGTTAACCCATATACCTGACTGTATCAGCAGCTTTTCCACCTTTCTATAACTGCCATCCATCACACCCCATCACTCTTGTAAATTCCTCATTGCCTCTAACTGCCGTGCCAACCGATCCATGCGATCTGATTGGATTTGCAGCTGAAGACACTTCCCGCAGACATAATCGTCAGTAACATGGAAACTCTACCTAATTCCCACATCCATCAGGAAGAGCATGTCACTCTACTAAAGATCATCTTTGCTCCTTCACAATCTACAGACCCAAAAAAATAGTACCATCTGTTTGCTGTAAAACAAATGCTCCAGGCTAACTTAGTACTTATGGTTTATATTTTTAAAATTTAGTCATGAGACAGATATCAATGAAACATCCCTCTCGGATGTTAAAATTCCAACCAATATTTTTTGTTTGAAATGACAAGTAATTGGCAGTAGAAAGGAATGAGCGGCTAGGCGGAGATGGAATCCAGAGAGAAAAGGGCAATTAGGCAGACAAAACGATGGATGATAGTATGCTCAAGAGAAGGTAAAGCTGATAATGAGGATAATGAATAGGTGAAAATTGGTTAGCTGTGTTGAAAGCAATTCATGTCGTTAAAGGTGCCTGGGGTGTGGGGGTCTGTCAAGGACATTGAAGAAGGCATCTATAATGGTCACTAATCTCATCTTCACGAAGATCTCTGTGTCTCTTCTCCAACTCACCTCTCCTTCCACAGCCTTCAAGCACATAGTCCCACAACCCCATACAGCCCACATCTTTCTTCTTCCCAAAACCCACACATAGGGATGCCTGGGAAGAACCATTGTTTCAGCCAGCGCCTGCCCCGTGAAACTTACCTCATCCTACTTTGACTCCATGTTTTTTCTCCCCTTGTCCAGTCCCTCCCCACTTAATCCACGTTCTTCTGACACTTTTTTGTCAGTTTCAGAATTTCAACTTCATGGACAGCAGCTGCCTCCTGTGAACTATGGGTATGCAATCTCTTTACACGTCCATCCCCAGTTAGGATGGTCTTAGGAATCTCCACTTCTTCCTGGAAGAAAGGCCTGAGCCATCCCCATCCACCACCCTCCTACGCTTGGCCAAGCTCATCCACACTTTGAACAATTCTCCTTTAAGTCCCCCCAATTTCTTCCTGCGTGGGCCCTTATTATGCCTGTCTCTTTTGTGGGGAACCTGAAACATTCCTTGTTCCGGTCTTACTCGGGGCCTCTACCCATAACTCTTTCTCTGATAAATCAATGACATCAACATTGCTGCTTCCTTCTCTGGTATGGAATTGGAAAAGTTTATCAACCTTGTTTCCAATTTCCACTCTGCTGTCACCTTCACCTGGTCCATCTATGACTCCTCCCTCCTCTTCCTCAACATCTCAATTTCCATATCTGGGGATAAACTGATACCTACTACAAACCCACCAAAACCAGTTACCTGGACTATACATCCTCACATCTTGCTTTCCATAAGGACTCCATTCCTTTTTTTTTTCAGTTTCTCTGTCTTTATTGCATCTATTCTGATGATCTCAGAAATTTTCACATCTTGTTTCACCCAAGGATTCCCCACCACCATGGTTTACAGACCCCTTAGCCATATCTAACCTGTTTCCCACACCAGCCTCCACATCCAAAGGATAATAAGCCACCATTTCTGCCACCTTCAGCAGGATGCTACCACCAGACTAATTTTCCATTCCAATCCCTTATCTGCCTTTTGTAGGGACCATTCCCTCTGGAACACTTTGGTCCAATCTTCCACTCCTCAACACCTACCCACATCCCCACTGCACCTTCCAATGCAGTCACAGAAGATGTAACACCTGTCCATTTACTTCCTTCGTTCTCATAACCCAAGACTCCAGACATTCATCCGAGGTGAAGCAGCGATTTACCTGCATTTTACTCAATTTAGTCTACTGTATTTGCTGCTCACAATGTGGTCTCCTCTACACTGGGGAGACAAAATGCAGATTAGTGAACACTTTGCAGAACACCTACATTCTGCCCACAAAAATTACCCTGAACTTCCAGTTGCCTGCTACTTCAATACAGAGGAACCTCAATTATCCGGCATTCGATTATCCGAACAAGATCGCAAGGTCCCAATGATTGGCTGTTATGTGGCATTCGATTATCCGGAATTTGATTAACTGAACAAAATACTCTCCGCCTGTGTCCTTCAGATAATCGGGTTTCCTCTGTACGCCACTGTGTTCCCTGGTCAATATTTCTCTCTCGGGCCTGCTGCGCTTTTAGAGGGAGGCTCAGCACAAGCTGGAAAAACAGCATCTCAATTTCTGCTTGGGGATCCAGCAACCTTCAGGCCTCAGTATTGAGGTCAATATTTTCCAACCTGAACACCTTCTTTCATGTCCCTTACCTATACACCAAACCCCAGACCTTGTCATAACATTAGCTGCTTTCAGATCATTTTCACCGTTCATTGTCCTCATTATCAGCTTTACTTTCTCCCTGGCATACTGTCATCAATTCCTTTGTCTGCCTCACTATTGTTCTCTCTGTCTGGGCTCCATTCTCACCTATCCATTTGCCCCTTCTCCCTGCCACCATGTTGTGTCTTCAGTGTATATTTCACTTTTGCCCACCTACTGTCAGTTCTGAAGAGGGATCACTGGACTTGAAATTTTATCTCAGTAATTTTAGTTCTTTATTTCATTTCAGGAGAAATGAGGCCTTACTTTTCAACACCGTTTCCCATTAAGTATTCCTGGTGTATGAGAATTCTGGAGCATACATTTATAAATTTAGCTATATGAGTTAAGGTTGAGTGCTTGCAAGACTGAACATTGGTTAAGGAAAATACAATTCATTAGAAAACATCCATTCATCTTCTCACCCTAAGATGAGGTTAAATATTGCTGGGAATGATAAATTACAAATAATTCATTTCAAGTGCAGAATTGATTAACTGTTTTCCCACAGTATTTCTGTAGGATCCTCAGTTCCCCTCAAGTCCTTGTAAAACTAACTGTGCATCATAGCAAAATTAATGCAATAATATTCCCATTATTAATCAGTTATAGTGGCAGTCTTCCATAATTATCTGTGCAGAAATTTAAATTATACACGGATATGTAATATTGTCAGCCAAATGACTGAACTGTCAACAGCAGACTCAATTTTAATGATTCTGTTTGTGGCCAGTGCTTTTATAGTAGAAACTGTTGGGAATATTTCACTCTTTCAAATTTATGTTAAGAAGATGGGTTTTCCTCACTGTCATCAATTTGTGTGGTTTGAATGACACTGAACTTTGGTTCAGATTATTTTCATGCATTTTCCAAGAAACTAACTTCAGTCAGTTTTGGCTCCACAGAGGGGAGGTGCACTGTCTCTGAGTGGGCCCTTCACGATGTGTTTCAATATATTGTGGAAATTGCAGAGTGTACTACAGAGATTGTATTGATTTTAATCAGGACTCTGCAACCCTGGGAGTGCCTTGCTGGAATCCCAATTAAATAGCTTCTAGAAAGAGTGTTGTTGATTGCAAGCCCAATTAACATGACCCTGCTTTTTACTTATATAGCTAATGCAGCATCAATCTATGCAGAGTCTCAAATTCATTTAAGTATCTTCAGTGTTGCCTTGAGAAAGAAGCTTTCTCTATATCTGTTTGGTTGTATGTTCAACTCCATTGTGGTTTGGTATGAAATGAATAAGCCTAGATGTAATCTCTAAGCATGGGACTGATATCTTGCTGGTTTTAAAACCATAGCTACTCTGCCCAGACACATGCATGTAAAAGCTCCCACGGCACTTTTGGAAAAGGTATATTTATCTCTTGAGCTCTAGCATTGAAATAGCTGGTTTGGTTATAATCAGCTCATTGTTTAGATTAGATTCCCTACAGTATTGGAACAGGCTCTTCGGCCCAACAAGTCCACACTGACCCTCGGAAGAGTAACCCCACCCAGACCCATTCCCCTGATCTATATTTACCCTGACTATTGCACCTTACACTATGGGCAATTTAGCCTGGCCAATTCACCTGACCCAGGCAGAAGTGGGTACTGTAGATGCTGGAGATTAGAGTCAAGATTAGAGTGGTGCTGGAAAAGCACAGCAGGTCAGGCAGCATCCAAGGAGCAGGAAAATCGACATTTTGGGCAAAAGCCCTTCATTCACCTGACCTGCACATCTTTGGGTTATGGGAAGAAACTGGAGCACTCAGAGGAAACCCATGCAGACACAGGGAGAATGTGCACAATCCACACAGTCACCTGAGGTGGGAATCGAACGCGAGTCCCTGGCGCTGTGAGGCAGCAGTGCTAACCACTGAGCCACTGTGCTGCCCCACCGTGTTCTTGGGAGCTGGTTGTGAAATATGTAATGGCCAACTTGTACAAAATGACTAGCACTGTACCTGAAAAGTACTTCACTGGCTACAGCCTCTTCCAACCTAGTTTCTTGCATCAGATATCCCTGATGTGGTCTTCTCTACGTCGGGGAGAGCGAACGTAAACTTAGAGAACAGTTTACTGAGCATCACAGCCAGGTCCACAAGGGCCAACCAGACCTTGCAGTCATCACCCATTTCAGTTCCCCCAACCACTCCCTTTCTGACAGGACCATTCTCGGCCTCCTCCATTGCCAAAACAAACCATAGCTCCTATTGTCTTATCTTCTGCCTGGGCACCCTACAGCCCGGAGAACTCAAAATTGAGTTTTCCAATTTCAAATAACCTCCCTCCCCATCCCCCAACTCTCTTTCCAGCCCCCTCCCCTCCCTTCCACTGGTCCCTGCCACCAACTGGATTCATTCCTCCTATTAACCAACCAGGTCGTACTCTCAACCTGTCTTCACCTATCCCCATTTCACCACCTCCACCTCCTTCATCTATAGCTCCCCCCACACCCACCCCTAGTCCTGAAGAAGGGTTACACCCGAAACGTTGACTTCTGCACCACCTGATGCTACCTGGCTTGCTGTGTTTTTCCAGCCTCCTGCCTGTCTACTTATAATCCACATTGGAAATTCCACTGGAGTGAAAGACACCATGAAAATGTAAATCTTTCTTTCTTTTCTGCCATCCCCACCCAATTCTATCACAGATATCTGGGGAATATGATGCTTGGCATCCTGTTGTGGTTAATATATCTTACACAGATCCCAAGAGGATTTGGGTAAACAGGTTAACTTTATTTTTATGTAAACAGTCTTAGTCTGAGACTGGCAAAACAGAATTCTATCTGATACTCTGTCCCATGTCTGACCGATTCAGTCAGAAAATCTTTCACCCTTATAGATATTTTGCTAATCAGCCCTGTTCAGAGTTGTTATTACACACCCTTGCTGAGGCAATGCAACTTGATCCAGGGTCTCTCAGCTCTGAATGACTGCACCACAAGGGTCACTCCATCAACCTTTATATGGATAATTTACTTGCATTTCATTCTTGTATAATAAATAGATATTTCCTTTCCATTATCCTGATGACACAAATCTATCTATAATCTTTTTCCAAAGCCAATTTAGGGGGTACAAGATTCCTCTTCAGTCATTTTTGCTGATGTGGACCCTTAGGGTGTTTGAGGTTGATTCCTGCAACACTAGCTTGTCACCTTATTCTGTTGTAATCTAATTTTATAAAATCTTCTTTCATTCCCAGTGCAACAACCAACTTGATCAATATGACTGTAAAAGTACTTCACTAACTAAACCATGTTGGGACATCCAGGTGTTATGAAAAACAATATACAAACTTCTCTTTCGTTTCTCTTAACCACACACAGAATTCTGTCACAAAATGTAAAATTTGAATCCAGAATTTTGATGTGAATCATCGTGAAACACTGGAATTCATATTTTGCACAGTATGTTGCATTTTGTTTTCCTTTATGTCAAGGATGATTCCCTTGTTCATAACTCTCAGCCGCAATGTTGGGAATTCATAAACAGACATGATTGAGCAGAAATTTACAAGTGAAAGACTAATTCATGCAAAGCATCATTGTTAGTGGAAACTAACGAGTAGATGCACTTGAGATGTGTAAAGAAAGTATCCTCAACTGATGCCGTTGGAGTTCATTAATGGCTTGGAGTTCACTTGATGCCTTTTCAGGGTTTTGTTTGAAGTCTGATTTGAGGAATATACTTGAAGCCAGTTGGATTCCTTATGGGGCTAAGGCTGAAAATGAATTCTCACGCAGTGGATGGTAGCCAAGCTGTCTCTGACAAAAATATTGATGGTAGTTTAACGTAAGGTGAGCACGCCTTGGGGTAGGGAAGAGGTTGAGAAGGTGGGACTTTTATGATAAGTTCAGCTAGTGTAGGAATTGAACCCATATCATTGGCATAACCTATATTACAAACTATCTGCCTCACCAACTGAGCTAACTAATACTTTTTTTTATACACTTCCATTTGTCTGACATTACTGTATTCTTTCTGAAGAAACTTTGAAGTCACTTTAGACAATAGACAATAGGTGCAGGAGTAGGCCATTCAGCCCTTCGAGCCTGCACCACCATTCAATATGATCATGGCTGATCATTCCTAATCAGTATCCTCTTCCTGCCTTATCTCCATAACCCTTGATTCCTCTATCTTTGAGAGTTCTATCCAACTCTTTCTTAAATGAATCCAGAGACTGGGCCTCCACTGCCCTCTGGGGCAGAGCATTTCACACAGCCACCACTCTCTGGGTGAAGAAGTCTCTCCTCATCTCTGTCCTAAATGGTCTACCCCGTATTTTTAAGCTGTGTCCTCTGGTTCGGCACTCACCCAACAGCGGAAACATGTTTCCTGCCTCCAGAGTGTCCAATCCTTTAATAATCTTATATGTCTCAATCAGATCCCCTCTCAGACTTCTAAACTCAAGGGTATACAAGCCAAGTTGTTCCAGTCTTTCAGCATAAGGTAGTCCCGCCATTCCAGGAATTGACCT
>NC_057733.1:7320925-7377709 GCF_004010195.1 Chiloscyllium plagiosum
AGACCATCAGGCCCCGGAGACTTGTCAACCTTCAGACCTAACAGTCTCTCCAACACTGATTCCTGGCAAATATAAATTCCCTTCAGTTCAGGTCCTTCAGCCACTGTTACCTCAGGGAGATTGCTTGTGTCTTCCCCAGTGAACACAGATCTGAAGTACCCATTTAATTCTTCTGCCATTTCTTTGTTCCCCGTAATATATTTCTGTTTTCAAGGGCCCAATTTTAGTCCTAACCATTTTTTTGCCTTGCACATACCTAAAAAAGCTTTTACTATCCTCCTTTATATTATTGGCCAGTTTACCTTCGTACCTCATTTTTTCTCTGCGTATTGTTTAACTCAAGTTTATTTTGAAATGTTTAAACACAGTATTTCATGGTTGAAATTATACAAAGTAAGAGTGAACATACAAATAAAATTAGCAGACACCAATCACAATGCCAAATGTTAGTCATTTTGTAAGTCAATAGCCAAATGTACCACAGGGCCAGAACTTTGCCATTTCCAAAATGCTCACCTGTATTACTTGGTTTTTCAAGATTCACACTGCACTATTCTTGTGGTTTATTCAAGCCATTGCTACCATGCCAATTAACTTGCAGAACATACATGTTTGGAACAGGCGACTGGTGGTGTTCAGCATTTTCAACTCCCTTCACTTTAAATAGTATGGACAGGTTTACCCAGTATCACTTCATGGTTTTTTTTTAAGTAGAAAGTCATCAAAGTCTGGCACATTTCTGAATCTCAACCTCCTGCCTATAAGTGATTTTTTTCATTTAATGCCACTATTAAGTTGCTTTTAGGAAATGCAGGACAATCTCTTGATATCCAAACTGGGTATCAGCCACGTAGGTAAATTATCAGCCACCCCTGCTTTAACACTCTGTGTGCTCTCTTTCCTTTTGCAGCACTATCCTGCAGTAAAGTTTCACCTGAGTTAGATCATAGGAATATAAGATGTAGGAGCAGAAGTAGGCCTCAGGCCTACCTTGTTTGTTCTACTGTTTGATGTTTTTGTGCCTGATCTGGTAATTCTCAACTCCACTCTCCTGTCTTTTTCAAACAATCCTCGAGTCCCTTACTGATTAACAATCTACCTCCAGCCTTGAATATATTTAAAGACCTAGGCTCGACAGCACATGAGAGAAATTCTTCATCGTCATTGTCCTTACTGAATGACTCTTTACCTTGAGATGTTGCCCTCTGGTCCTACACTCTCCCACAAGGAGAAACAACCTTTTTGCATCTACCCTGTCAAGCTCCTTCAGTATTTTGTATGTTTCAATGTCTTTGCCACTCACTCTGTGAAACTCCAATAAGTGCAGGTCCCCCCTAATCACCCTGGCTCTTATTTTATTCAGTAGATTAACATGCAGTATCTTATTCATTGCCTTTTGAAAATCAAACTGAATTACTTATACTGGTTCTGCTTTATCTATCTTGCTTGTTACCTTCTCAAGGAATTCTAATAAAGTTATCAGATGTGACTTCCTCTTCGTGAAGCCATGCTGACTCTGCTTAATTGTTTTTTTTATTTCTATTTCTGTTTATTTTTGCTGTTCTGTTCTTTAAAGCAAACATTTTTCTAATGACCACTGTTAACTGGTTTATAGTTAGCTTTTTTTCTCTCCGTTTCCTTTTTAGAACAAGGGTGTTATATTGGTAATAATCCAATCCTTGAAGAGTTTTTAAGAATCTAAGGATGGGTGGAAGATTACTACCAATGCATGCACTACCTATGTAGCTGCTTCCTTTAATATAGAGAGGCAGGAGGCTGGAAGTACACAGCAAGCCAGGCAACATCAGGAGGTGGAGACATCGACATTTCGGGTGTAACCCTTCTGCAGGTCTGGGGGTGGGTGTAGGGGGAGCTGCAGATAAAGGGAGTGGCAGGGGCAGGGTGGTGAAGTGGGGATAGGTGAAGGCAGGTAGAGGGTACAACCTGGTTGGTCAATGGGAAGAATGAATCAGGTTGGTGGCTGGGAGCAGTGGAAGGGATGGTGAGGGGCCGGGAAGGGAGTTGGGGGATGGGGAAGGGGAGGTTATTTGAAATTGGAGAACTCAGTGTTGAGTCCTCCGGGCTCTAGGCTGTCCAGGCAGAAAATGAGGTGTGGTTCATTGTGGCAATGGAGGAGGCCAAGGATGGTCATGTTGGAAAGGGAGTGGTCAGGGCAATTAAAATGGGCGGTAACTGGGAGGTCTGGTCGGGCCCTATGGGCCCGACTGAAATACTCAGAGAAACGTGATATGAGTTTATATTCGGTCTCCCCGATGTAGAGAAGACCACATAGGGAGTACCTGATGCATTAAACTAGGTTGGAAGAGAGGCAGGTGAATCTCTGTTTCACCTGGAAGGACTGTTTGGGGCCCTGGATGGAGGTGAGGGGCTGGTATATCAGCAGGTTTTGCATCTTATCCGGTTGCAGGCGGAGGTACCTGGGCGTTCAGGTGGGGATTGGTCGGGAGATTCCAGCACCTGCAGTTTTTTGTCTCTAACTAAGCTTCCTTTAGTATCCCAGGATGCAACCTATTAGGTCCATATTAGCCTTCAGCTCTATTAGCTTCCCTGGTACCTTTTCTCCAGTGTTTGTTTGTTTCCTCTCATCTTTTGCTCTTGATTAATTAGTGTTTTTGGAATCTTGTTACTGTGTTCTACTGATAAGACTGCAAAATGTTTATTCAACTCCTCAGCCAATTCCTGATTCCCCTTTATTATTTGCCCAGCCTCATTCACTAAAGATTCACTGTGGTCTCCCTCTTCCTTTTTATACATTTAAAGAACCTGTTACTGTCCATTTTGATACTCCTTGCTAGTTTACATCAATATTTATTTTCACCCTTTTTTATTATTTTTTGGTGATCATTTGTCAGGTTTTAAAACTTTGCCAATCATCCAGTCTACCACTAATCTTTGCCACATTGTTTTTTGTGGTCCCTTAGATAATGAAGTTGGAGAAATACTAATGGGGAACCAGGAAATGGCAGAAGAATTGAATATATGCTTTGCATCAGTCTTCAGACAGCTGAGTTTCTCAGTAATAAAACACAGGAGTCCTGTTTTAGTGCTGAATGCAATTGTGGAATGTGCTGTATTGTCAGATCACACTGCTGTAAATTCACAGAGCATTTTCAAAGTGCCCTGGGTCAGTCAGTCATTGCAGTCTGACCTGTTCTATCCCAACCTGTTATTATTGCTCCACATTGTTCCAGTGTTGATTGGAGTAACTTCTGACAGCTGTCCAGTAACTGTGGAGTTACTGAGCACATCATTTCTCATTTACTGTCTGCTGTCAGTGCGTACTTAATCACCTGTCTATTTCTGCATGTCTCCCTTGTGTACCTGTGTTATGTGTCCTCATGGAGGATTATAGAAGCACAAAAATTAACAACTCTAAAGATGGCCATTTGGCCCATCACAACAATGGTGCTGCTTTGAAAGAGCAGTTTGTGCTGAGCTCAAGTGAGTGAACAAAGTTCTCCTCATCTCCCTCTAGATCTTTCTGCAATGATTTAGAGTCCATCACCTCTAGTTATTGCCTCAATTATGCTTCCCTGTGGAAATGCCTCTTATAAATATGAAATTTATGATGAAATCAAAACATTCTTTCAGAACAAGAGGAGACCATTCAATCCATTGTGTTAGTTCTCTGCAACAGCAATTTAGATAGACCAATATCCTGTGTATGCAATGTTTTCCCTTCAAGTATTATTTCACTTTTTTTAGAAGATTACATGGTCCAGATATTTTGGTGGGGTGATAGTTGTTGCAACAGCCTAGATTGGAGTTGCAGACCAGTATCAAAATCCTGATGCAACTAACTCCATGAGAATTGCCTGGGAAATTGAAATTTCCTTGGGTCAATAACCCTGTAGCTGGAAACCTCTGCAGAGTCCCACTTCTGAAGTAGACTCTGAAATTTCAGAGGTTTCTGACTCAAACTGATTAGCTGTACAGGAGATGTTAGAGGATTACAACAACTTCAGGTAACTATTGTACTGAGCCCCTCAACTCACCTGCCAATGCCCCCACCTCCCACATCTGACAGTACTGCTCTCCTAAACTGATCCCGAACTCCTCCACAACCTGATCTGGCGAAATTCCCAGCGCCACTCCCACAGAACCCCTCCCAATCCCTGACCTGATTTGTTTACATGGATCTCCAAGGTTTCTCTGTTTATGGCCACTTTGCAAAATTATATCATTTATAGTGTCATGTCTTTCCCGACCATTCCTCCCAAATTACATCAGCTCCCACTTCACGGCATTAAACTCCATCTGCCATCCTTCTGCATATTTTACATCCTGTGTATATCACAAATTCCATAACAATCTTTACCATGATCTACTACTTTGCCAACTTTATGATGTTGCATTTCCTACAACTGAGTCTTGGTCATCTATAAGAATTGAAAAGAGTAGTTGTCTCACAGGGATCGCCACTGCAAAACACCTGTAGTCTGAAAAACATCCATTCACCTTGGATGAATCCCTCGGCTTCTAGTTACTGAGATAATTTCATATCCATACTGCCATTTTACCCTTACTACCATAGACTTCCATGTTAATATGCCTCCTGTGTAACACTTTCTCGAATGTCTTCTGAAAACCAATTAATGTAACATTGTTGTCTTCTCATTGTTTGCTGTATGTAAGTAGTTAATAACTTTCTATATGAATGTGTCTATCTCGTAAACAGTGTTATGGTTCTTAATTATTACTGTTTACTGCATATGTGTGTTTAGATGCCTGACTCTTTGCATACACATGATTTTGTTATGATTCAAAGACAGAACTTGTTTTTGCCCAGAAGTTAATTGCACATTTGGAATTTGCTGATGAAGTGCCACAGGAAATTAATACAAAGATTAGATAAAACTTAATTATTACTGCAACTAGTTCTGTGTTTATATATCATTAGAATCCTTAGTGTGGAAGCAGGCCATTCAGCCCATTGAGTCCAAGCATGCAAGGACCATTCTACCCCAGATCCACCCCCAACCCTATCCCTATAACCCTGCAATTCCCATGGCTAATCAATGTAGCCTGCACATCTTTGGACTGAGAGAGGAAACCGGCGGACCCAGAGGAAATCCACGCAGACACAGGGAGAACGTGCAAACTCCACACAGTCTCCCAAGAGTGGAACCGAACCTGGGTCCCTGGCAGCAGAGCAAACCACTGAGCCACCATGCCACCCATTGTTAACAAAGAAAGCCGGTTTTACTTCCGGGTATTAAAACAGAATGTAAGGTCTGGCCTGTCTATCACATTCATTGTGTCAATTACTTCAGTTCCAATTGCACCAAGTCCCCAAGTTATTCTCTTTCCAACTCTGTCTTATTCTCCCTTGCTGCTGATAGGGGTACAGTACTCTCTGATAAATTTGTCGAAGAAACCATCTTTCTTACCTGAATATATAAGATGACCACCATCAGTATATTTAATTATGTCAGAGTCTGATCACTTGTTGTCCACACATGTATACATTCCAACTAGTGTTAGGATTGCTGACAAAAACTTCTAATCATTGCTTTGAAATGTTTTAAAAATAAAATTTATGCTGTTCACAATGCATAGTTACCAACACTGTAGATGCAATTTGTGTTTATATAGTGTATTAAATGTAGTAAATATCCCAACCTGTGTCATTGAGGAGACTGAGGCATTGAGTGTGATGGGGGAAGGGTTAAGGATGATAGGCAAAGGAACAATTAAAATTGAAAGTTTTGTGAAGATTTTGAATGCACGAAGAGAGAAGCCATTTGAAGCTTTTGTGGTTTCTTTTTTATTATTTTATATATATATATATGTTAGTCTGTGTAACATATTAGGAAGATTCAGGTTCTCATAGTCATAAAGCATGGAAATGACCCTTTGATCCAACCAGTCCAAACCAAACATAATCCCAACCTAAACTAGTCCCATCTGTCTGCACCTGGCCCATATCCCTGCAAACTTTTCCTATTCATATGCAGATCTAAATGTACCCACATCCACCATTTCCTGAGGAAGTTCATTCCACATGTGAACCACCCTCTGTGTTAAAAAAAAAATTGCCCCCATGGCTTTTTAAAATCTTTCTCCTCTCACCTTAAAAATGTATCCTCTAGTCTTGAAATCCCCCACCTGAGGGCTAACATGAGACAGATGCCTTGAAGTTAGTTTACTGAGTGCATGACATGGAGAGACTAAAGGTGAGATAAGTAGCAGATAAGTGCAAGGAGACATGGACAGGTGAGAGATTTATGGATTGTCTTAGAGTTTAGGACCTAGGTGGTTAAAGGCAATGTGAGGCACAAAAAGATTAGGACCAAGAAATGGTTGTGGATGTCATCACTGACGTTGAAGCTGCTGATGACCAAGTTGGTCAAGTGGGAAAAGTAAACGCACATATTAGGACAGAGGTTCCAAGGCTAGTGAAATTTGGAAAGGCACTACAATCTCCCACATTCTGTGATGTGAAGTTTAGTGTTCAAAGTTTGTGAGAAGATTTGTAGCTCGGGTGCTCGTTGCTGTGGTTCTGTTCGCCGAGCTGGAAGTTTTTGTTGCAAACGTTTCGTCCCCTGTCTAGGTGACATCCTCAGTGCTTGGGAGCCTCCTGTGAAGTGCTTCTGTGGTGTTTCCTCCGACATTTATAGTGGCCTGTCCCTGCCGCTTCCGGTTGTCAGTTTCAGCTGTCCGCTGTAGTGGCCGGTATATTGGGTCCAGGTCGATGTGTTTGTTGATGGAGTTTGTGGATGAGTGCCATGCTTCTAGGAATTCCCTGGCTGTTCTTTGTTTGGCTTGCCCTATAATAGTAGTGTTGTCCCAGTCGAATTCATGTTGCTTGTCGTCTGCGTGTGTGGCTACTAGGGATAGGTGGTCGTGTCGTTTCGTGGCTAGTTGGTGTTCATGGATGCGGATCGTTAGTTTAGTGTAGCAATTCTTCACTATTAATTCCTAGAGACTCAAAGATTGGATACTGCTGTGTGCAGGGGATTCAGGAGATTACTTTAGAAGCTGATTTCTTTCTAATTTTCTGAATTATTTTGTTTAAAACTTGTATATTTACAGCCAGGAGTTGAAATAACTGACCATGCAGAATAGGCTCAAGGTTGGATGTTGTGAGGGAAAAGCTATAGAGACACTTTCAACAGCAGTAGATGACCCTAGATGAACTTAATGCATGAACAGCAGAGCGGAAAAAAAAACTGTAAATGGGCCAAACACACTGGGTTCAGTGAGAACCCAATGTAGCAGAATGACAGATTGTCATTGCACAGTCAATCTCCCAAATCCTGCTACCTTGTTGTCTGAAACTCTAACAAGTAAATATTGTGTTGAAGTCACCCACCAAATCATCTGGAGCAAAATAAAATGTCATCTGGGACTGTGTTGACTGCAGAATGTTTAAGAAATAAAAAGTACACAGTGACAGATCATTCACCTTTGAGGGTTATATCATCTTTGTTGTATTCTCAAGAACATAACAACTAAAAAAAAATGATGCAGACTGATATCTGTAAAATTCCCCAGGGAGAGAACCTGTCAAGATGGCAGCACATTATTTTTTGAGCATCTGGTAAACTATAACATATTATGCATTTACAAACCTACTGGAATCCTGCTGTGATTTCTTTTGGATGAGATGGTAAACTGGCAGCCTGTCCATTCAGGTGGGCAAAGTTAGAAATCACACAACATCAGGTTATAGTCCAACAGGTTTATTTGGAAGCAGTGCTTCGAAAGCTTGTGCTTCCAAATAAATCTGTTGAACTATAACCTGGTGTTGCGTGATTTTTAACTTTGTCCAACACCGGCATCTCCAAATCATTCAGGTGGGTGTATTTTGACAAAGAGAAAGGGAGCCCCCACCCACGCCAGCCAGTCTTTATACCTCAAGCAATGCCACTATAATTATATGGTAATTTATCATACTGATGTCTGTGGGAGGGATTGGTAATGGGAAAATTGTCTGACACTTTTTCTACTTTGACACTTAAAATGTACTTTATTATTGCCTTTCACTACACAGCCCAGTATTCGGATCCTGAAAGGATTACAACAGGTCCTTTAGTCAGTCACAACACTGTCTTCTATCTCTGAGAGGCAATGTTTGAACCCATACTTCAGTCATTTTCATAGAACATTTCAAATAGATTTTCTTTTGAAGTTCTCTTTATTTGTGCTGCATGACTTAGCTTTGAACCAAAGTTGCAACTAACAGGAAAGATTAAATAAAAATGGGGTCTCTTAACTCTCAGAAAAGATTAAAGGCTCAGTTAGTAGAGAATTTTAGAATTACAAAGAGGTTTAATAAAGAGTTTGAATGCTATGGGAGGGGCTATGTAATCAGCAAGAAAGTGCAGCATGGGGACCCCATCATATTTCTGATTCGCTCCAATTAAGAGAAAAATCTTCCCATTCAGGTACAATTTAAGGTTTTAAGACCACTTAATTATCACTTCAGGACTCAATCCCATTGCCATTATTCTGCAAGCATCAATGGACAAAGCACATCCAATTCACCTGGTGTCTTGGAAGGGATCCTCGCCTCCTTGAGCAGCCCATGTCTAACCTAGACACCTGCCTACAACAATAGCTGCACATACTTGAAGTCCCCTGCCCATCAACACACATCAGGGCCAGTCAGGGAGGCTTCAAGGAGGCTGTCTAATCTACCTATACTTTAGACTTCATGGGCAAATTTCAGTCTGGACCCCCTGAAGTTTCAGCAGTGGCCACTACATCTGTTGGCATTGCCAGTACTTGGCAGTTAAATGATGGCAGCTGCACAGGTGAGAAATTCCCCTGACCATGGGGAAGAGTCTGACATCAAATGGGTAAGTTCCTAACTGACGGTTGGGATGGAAGAGTGTGGTGAAATGAAGCCGCATTCACTGGGAGGGGTTACCAGTAGCTGTGCCACAAGTTGACAGGCCACCTCTACAAGCATTAAATTCCAGTCAGGGTATTTCCCCTTTAGGCAATTCAAACTACATACTCCTACAACTCTAGTTAGATCTTCTTCAACCGGAAATTGGTGAGAGTGTAGTACAGCCTGCCACATGAAACAGCCAGCAAGAATAGCATCGATACATTTAAGAGGAAGGTAAATTAATTCACAAGGGAGGAAGGAATTGAAGATCTGCTGATTGTGTTAGCTGGGAGTGGAGAAGTAAGAAACTGGTGTGCAAAAGCTGATGTGGAGTACTGTGTACAATTCTGGTCCCCCTGCAATAGGAAAGATATTATTAAACTTGACCTTTATAGAGGTTTATAAAATCAAGGGCATAGATAGGGTGAATAGCCAAGGTCTTTTCCTTGAGGGTGGGAGAGTCCAAAACTAGAGCCCTTTGTTTTAGGGTGGAGGGTAAAAAGGGACCTAAGGCGCAACTTTTTCACACAAAGGGTAGTGCTTGTATGTAACAAACAGCAGAGGAAGTGGTGGAGGCTAGTACAATTACAACATTTAAAAGGCAACTGGGTGGGTATGTGAATAGGAAGGGTTTTGAGGGATGTGGGCAAAATGCTGGCAAATGGGATAGGGTCAGATTGGGATGTTTGTTCGGTACAGATGAGCTGGACCAGAGTCTGTTTCTGTGCTGTATCTCTGTAACTTTAAATGAATTTAATCTTGCATAAATTAGAACACAGTCATATACAAACTTAACAAAATCATTAAGCCCACTACTACCTCTCCGTAAAATAATGCAACTGACTTAAGTTGCTCATTAATGTCTTGTAAGTAACAAACACATCAGATGGAGATGTGGTCATCGCCACTCAATGTTCAAGCACAGAGATTCTTTAATAGATGCTAGCGTGAGATTGCTGGTTAGACTCCCACAGACAAAATGACTGTTATTTTATGAAATAAGATTGCTCTGTTTCATTCAAGCAGTAAAGAAAGCTCAAATTCTCCAATACTTTGTCAGTGCCTCATGAAGCACGCAAGCACCTGCTGATAATTGATTTACAGGCAAGATTAACCTTTGTATCAAACGCCATGTTGTCAGTGCAATAATTGAGAGAGATTGATGGAGCAGTCTTGCAACAATATGGCACTGATTTTCTTAACATGTCTCCATTAAGCTTGAGAAACCTCATTTGGCCATGATGACTTTGTGAGGATATATGGAATTGACAGTAGAATAGAACATTTTTATTTTTGATAGCAGTGACTCCAGAGAGGAACCTGGATAATGTCTACTGCTGACCACCACTAAACTTGGTAATTCACACAGGAAGGCACCTGACCAGATTTCTTGAAGGTGCAACTGCTTAGGAACATAGGAGTAGGAATAAAACATTCAGCTTCTCAAGACATTCAGTTAGACCATGGCTGATCTGCACCTCAAACCTGTTTATCTGCCTTACTTCAATATCCCTTAGTAAACTTAGCTAATAATTGTCTATCAAACCTTTGGCAGCTCCAATTAACCCACCACTCTCAGGCTTTTTGGAGAAGAAAATTCCAGATTTCCCTTTATGGAAAGATGTGTTTATTGAATTCAGTGCTGGATCTTGCTCCCTTATTCTTGATTCAGTACCAAAAGGCATCATAATTTCTCCATGAGAACCCTTTCAATTAATTTTAGTGCTTTAAAAACCTCGATCAGATTAACTTCTGAAATCACAATAACGACTAGGCATAAGAAATACTTCATTCCCTGTGGTTGTCAAAAAAGCTAGTTAGCTGCAAAATGTTTGTTTTGTGCAAGGGTAAACCAACCCAATTTACACAGCTTGATTTTATAATTTAATTCTGTGTTATTGGACTAAATGTCGAGAGTGGGGTGCTGGAAAAGCACAGCAGGTCAGGCAGCATCCAAGGAGCAGGAGAATCGACGTTTCGGGCATAAGCCCTTCATTAGGAATCCTGAAGTGTCGACCTGCCTGACCTGCTGTGCTTTTCTAGAACCTCACCCTTGACTCTGATCTCCAGCATCTGCAGTCCTCATGTGCTCCTTATTAAACTAAATGTCTTTATGCCCTGCTCATGTTTGATGCAGAGATTTTTAAAATAAAAACTACGTGAAGTTTGAAATAGTTGGCAACAGATCCTCTATTCTAGTGGGTTCTCAATCTGAATTGTACTGAATGTTGATGTCTCATGAAGATAGAATGGGAAGTTCTAAAGGAAAATAATACCCAAGCAACTCTCTCTAGCTCTACCTATCAAAGGAACATTTGCAGGAATCTCTCAACTTCTCAGGGAGACGGTAACTTTATGACTGAAGAGAATTGGAATAAAAAATAAATAAATTTGTGGATTACAAAAAATGTTTTTTGTCAGACATTAAGCCAAGTATTTAATTTGTGCAGGATCATTTTAACTTCGCAAACCTATCAATATTATCGTGACTAATCTTCAGTAATTTTTCCCAGAAGTAGAAACTTAGAGGAAAGGCAACGAGAGCACAAGGTTTAGAAACGTGGGGAGGGAAGGGATACGGAGTCAGGCAGACTTTTCAAAGTCATGATCAATCCTGATGTCGAATTCTCACTCCAGTTCTGATGTCTTCAATTTTTGCCAGTGGGGTAATGGACAGGGCATGACTTACAAAGAAGGGAAATCTTAACTCTTCAAGACCAATTGAATTTAGTGCTGAATTCATACAAGCACAAATTGATGGAGTTGATGTAAATGTGCTTGAATAATAGATACAGTCTGTTTGGGACTGAAAGCAGGTAAATCCCCAGGGCCTGATAATCTATATCCCAGGGTGCTAGAGGAGGTAGCTATGGAATGGTGGATGCATTAGTTGTCATTTTTCAGAAATTATACATCTTGAGTAGTCCAAGCAGATTGAAAGATAGCAAATGTAACTCTACTGCTTTAAAAAGAACCGAAGAAAAAAAAAACAAGAATTAAAATACTGGTTATCCACACATCAGTAATATGGAAAATACTGGAGTCTATGATAAAATACGTGATAACGTGACATTTAAAAAACATAATTACTGGGAATCCACAGAGATCCGCATGGATTTATGAAAGGAAAATCATATTTGATAAGCCTACTGGAATTTTTTGAGGATATAACAAGTAGAACTAGCAGATGTAGTGTAGTTGGATTTTCAAAAATCTTTTGATAAAGTCCCTCAAGAGATTATTGTGTCTTGAGGTTATTGTGCAAAACCAAAGCAATCGTATTTGATGGTAATGTACTGAGATAGATTGGAAATGATTGGAAGACAGGAAAAACATCAGTAAGAATAAATGGGTCATTTTTGGAGTAGAAGATGGTGACTGGCAAGTGTACTCTGGCAGGGCTCAGTGCTTTGGGCCCCAACTATTCGCAGTATATGTTAATGATTTGGATTAAGGAGTCACTGTAATATTTCTAAGTTTTTCATGGGATTTGGATTAGGCCAATATTGATTGCCCATCCCTACTTGTCCATGAGAAGGTCATTATAAATTAACTGAAGATGGGCGTAGAAGGATGGGTTAATAAATTTGCAGATGACCCTAAGGTTGGCAGAGATGTGGATGGTGCTGAAGGATGTTGTGGGTTACAAAGGGACATAGATAAGTTGCAGAGCCGGACTGAGAAATGACAAATGGAGTTTAATGCGGAAAAGTGAGAGTTAGTTCACTTTGGAAGAAGTAACAGGAATGCAGAATACTGGGCTCATGGTAAAATTCTTGGCAATGTAGATGAACAGAGAGATCTTGGTGTCCAGGTGCATAAATCCCTGAAAGTTGCCACCCAGGCTGATAGGGTTATGCCTATGGTGAATATGCCTATGGTGTGTTGGCGTTCATTGGTAGGGGGACTGAGTTTCCGAGCCATGAGACCATGCTTCAGCTGTACAAGACACTAGTAAGGTTGCACCTGGAGTATTCTGTGCAGTTCTGGTCACCACACTATAGGATGGATGTGGAAGCTTTGCAAATGGCTCAGAAGAGATTTACTAGGATGTTGCCTGTTATGGAAGGAAGGACTTATGAGGAAAGGCTGAGGGGACTGAGGCTGTCTTCGTTGGAGAGAAGAAGGCTGAGAGGTGACTTAATCAAGACATATAAGATAATCAGAGGGTTAGATAGGGTGGACAGTGAGAGCCTTTTTCCTCAGATGGTGAAGGCTAACACGGGGGGACATAGCTTTAAATTGAGGGGTGGTAGATTTAGGACAGATATCAGGGGTAGTTTCTTTACTCCAGAGAGTAGTAGGGGCGTGGAACAGCCTGCCTGCAACAATTGTAGACTCGCCGACGTTAAGGACATTTATATGGGCATTGGACATGCATGGCTCAGTGGTTAGCACTGCTGCCTCACAGCACCAGAGACCTGGGTTCAATTCCTGCCTCGGGAGTTTGCACTTTCTCCCTGTGTCTGCGTAGATTTCCTCCGGGTACTCCAGTTTTCTCCCACATTCCAAAGATGTGCAGTTCAGGTGAATTGGCCATGCTAAATTGCCCATAGTCTTAGGTGCATTAGTCATGGGTAAATATAGGGTAGGGGAATGGATCTGGATGGGTTACTTTTCGGAGGGTCGGTGTGGACTTGTTGGGCCGAAGGGCTTGTTTCTATACTGTGGGGAAACTAATCTAATTTAATCTAATGGGCATCAGATTAATTTCACAGGTCAGCGCAACATTGAGGGCTGAAGTGCCTGTACTGCACTGTAACTTTCTATGTAAGGTGTTACTGAGCTGCATTCCTGCCTGGATGTTGTGCCAGTATGTGGGCTGCTTTGTCCTCGACAGTCTCTAGGTTCTTGAGTATTGTTGGAGCTGCACCCATCCAGGCAAGTGGGGAATATTCCATCACACTCCTGACTTGTACCTTGCAGATGGTGGACAGGGTTTAGGATTCAGGAGGTGAGTTACTGGCTACATGTTTCCTCGCCTCTGATCTATTGTAGCCACTATATTTATATGCCGAGTCAAATTTGATTTCTCATCAATGGTAAGCCCCAGACTGTTTGGTAATGGGGGATTCAGTGATCGTAATGCCATTAAATGTAAAGGGATGGTGGTTGGATTCTTACTTGTTTGAGCTTGACATTGCTTGGCATTTGTGTGGTGTGAATGTAACTTGTCACTTCTCAGCCCAAGCCTGAATATTGTCCAAATCATGTTGCATTTGGACATGTATTCCTTCAGTATCTCAGGAGTCATGGATTATGCTGAATATTGTGCTATCTTTAGTGATCATCCCTACTTCTGAACTTATGATAGAGGAAGCAGCTAAAGATGGATGATCCAAGGATACTATCCTGAGGATCTCCTACTGAGATTCCTGGAACTGAGATGACTGGCCATCAGCAATCACAGCCATCTTCTTTTCTGCCAGGTATGCCTCCAACTGCTAGAGAATTTCCCCACTATTCCCATTCTATGGCTCCTTGATGCCGTTCTTGGTCAAACATTGGCATGATGTCAAGGCAATATTTCACACTCATTTCACCTCTGGAATTCAGCTTGTTGGTCCTTGTTTGAACCATGGCTGTAATGAGGTCAGGAGCTGAATGGCCCTGGTGGAATCCAAAGTGCGTGTCACTGAGCAGGTGCTGCTTGATGGCACTGTTGACATGACCTTCAGTCACTTTACTGATGATCGAGAGTAGACTGATGGGGTGGTAATTGGCCAGGTTGGATTTGTCCTGCTTTTTGTGTGCAAGATGTACCTGGGTGACTTTCCACACTGTCAGGTGGATTGTCAGTGTTTTAGTTGTTCTGGACTAATTTGACTAATGGTGTAGCAGGTTCTGAAATACAAGTGACTTGGAGATAGTACGGACTGCAGATACAGGAAACAGGAGTCTCTAGATGTGAAGCTGGAAAAGCACAGCAGATCAGACAGCATCTGAGGGGCAAGAAAGTGCGAAACGTTGACCTTCCTGCTCCTCAGATGCTATCTGATCTGCTGTGGTTTTCCAGCTCCTCATCTATTGATTCTGAAATACATATATTCAATACTATTGGTGGAATGTTGTCAGACCTCATAGCCTTTACAGTATCCAGTACTTCTAGCTACTGCTTGATATCATGTAAAGTGATACGAATTGTCTGAAACTTGGTATCTGTAATGCTAGGGACCTCTGGAGGAGGACAGGTTGGATCAGCCATTTACCACATTTGGCTGAAGGTGGTTGCGAATGGTTCAGCCTTATCTTGAGGATGGAGGTATTTGTGGGTGTCTTCCTCCAATGAGTTATTTAATGTGTGATGGTTTAATTGTCCACCACCATTCATCATTAGTTGATGGTGAGAGTGTGAGTTGTGAAGCCAACATAAGGAGGCTTTAGGGCAGTTAAACAAGTTGATTGTGTCAGCAAACACATCACAGATTCAATATAGTATGAATAAATGTGAAGTTTTTCACTTCGGTAGGAAAATCAGAAAGGCAGAGTATTATTTAATTGGTGATAGACTAGAAAAGGAAAGGGACTTGGGCATTCTTGTACATCGTCATTAAGAGCAAACATGCAGATCCAGCAAGTAGTTGCTTCATTGCAAGACTGTTTTGAGTACAGAAGCAAGGATGTCTTACTGCAGTTTAGAGAGCCTTGGTGAGACTATATCTGGGATACTCCATATAGTTTTACTCTCCTTACCTAAGAAAGTATGTATATATTTGAAATAGAGAGAATGCAGTGAAGGTTCTCCAGACTGTTACCTGGGTGGCAGGTTTGTCATAAGAGGAGACCTTGGGCCAACTGAACCCTCATTCACTGGAGTTGAGAAGATTGAGAGGGGAGCTCATTGAAAGATATAAAATTTTGACAGGGCTGGACAGGCTGGATGCAGGGATTATATTTTCCCCATCCTGCAGTTGCAAAGCAAGTGGACGCAGTCTCAGTATACAGGAAAAGCCATATCAGTTTGAAATAGGGAGCTATTTCTTCATTCAGGGTGGTGAAGCTGTGGAATTCTCTACCACAGAAAGCTGTGGAGGTGATTAAATACATATCAGTAAGAAATAATTAGATCTCTAGAAGCTAAAGATGTCGAGTTGTATGAGGAGATAGTGAAACTATGTCATTCATATAGAGAATCAGACACAATCAAGTTGAATGACAGAGTGGGCACCAATGGCCTACTTCTACCCCTATTTTCTGTGTTTCTATCCTTAAATTTCAGGATCTGAAGGATTTAAACAAACAATAACCACCCTTTGGACAAACAGGCTATTAATGTCATTGAGAGTTTTAAAAAATCACTTTGCTGGAATGCTTTGATTTACAGGCCATTTGTTGTGAGTTAGAAAACAATGTCAACATCTGATGGTTTTGTTGATATTTCCCCAAGGGCTAATATATCATGTTAAATGCATGGCTGAGTTTCAAAGTGAACATTCATCACACTGAGGATCTGTGTTCACAGTTTGATCGATAGTTTTAAAACGTTGTGAAATGATTGCATGTGTTTAATGTTGCGTCTGAATAGAAATTTGTTTTTCAGAGATGTTAACCATGTGATATTTGAATCTTTTTCAATATGCTTCATGAATGGGAACATTTCATGGTTAAATGTATTTGATTAAGAGCTGTATTAGATTGTTGGTTTACTTTCATTTCCACATGGCCGGATCTCTGATCCTGCTGGATACAGAGTTGGTGGTATAGTGTTTGCATGAGGGCTATGAGAGGGGAAGTGGTATTGCTTGGGGGAGGGGAGTAGGCACGAATTAGCGTGGGGGCTGAGAGACAGAAACATGGGTGGATGGAAGAGAATTGTTGGCATAGATGTAATGTTGCGGCTGTGAAAGCCCGTGGTGTTTGGGCAGGGGTATGAAACGTGTGGGCCTTCTATTCAGCTCATCTAAGCACTTGTCTGCCCTGTGGCTCCAGGATTGATAGTCAGTCCCCACCTCCCCAAAATGAAGATTAAGTTTTGTGATACCTTTAAACTAAGTCAGGAAATTATGCGATTTGAGCTATGTGCCTCAGTAGTGAAAATCTGGCTCAGAGTGGCGCACAGTCTGCTGCCTGTTGGTTCCCATGTAGGAAGCTGGATGACCTGCAATGACTAGAAAATGACAGAAATCCGGCTTTTTTCATGTCACCAGTTGGGGTCAGTGTCATTTTGTATCTTTGCCTTGTTAACTTTGTTTGTGCAAGGGTTCCTTTGCCTCTGAGGATTGTTCAGATGCTCTGTGTTAAGGATTAGAATGAGGTGCATTTAATCTGGTTTACAGCAGTGTCAGATCCAAAACACTGCTGCCTGCCTCCTGTATTGCATCATGTTATGTTCAGATAACCACTGTCCGAGCTGAACTATATTGGCTTCTGGTTAATCAATGTCTCAATTTAAAAATACTCATCCAGGTTAAAAAAAAACTTTTGCTTTGACCTCCAGCTCTGTGATATCATGCTCTTTCAACAACCCTAATTTTAATCTCTCCAGTATTGGCGGACGTTGTTTTAGCTGTCAAGCCCTCAAGCTCTGGAATACTTGCCGTTAACTTCTCCTTCATTCTTCCTGGCTTTGCTCATCAAATCTAATGCTTTGACCAAACTTAGATCCTCAGTGCCAACATCCTCTGAAGTGGCAAAGTGCCAAAATTTGATTCATGGTCCAACACAAAAGCTTTGGGCGGCTCTACTATGTTAATTATGCTATACAAATTGAGTTGTTGTTGTTGTTGTTGTTTTTCCTTACCTCCCTTTGAACAAATAAAACAATGCATTTATGTAACAACTTGTTATGATCTGAAAATGACCTGAAAGGTTGGTGGCAGCAACTACAGCAGTAATTTTCAAAAATGAGTGGGATATAACACTTGAAAAAGTAAAAGTTGCTGTGCTATGAGAACCTTGTCAGATGAATGGGTAGGTCTTTGAAAAAGCTGGCATAGACACGATGGACTGAATGGCCTTTATGGTAAGATTCTAGGAGTGAGGGGTAATATTGAGCTTGGCCTATATATATATGGCCAATATTCAATGTGGTGGCAGTTTGCACAGTTGACTAGTTGACTAGACTGGTGGAGAATAATGCTAACAGTGCGGGTTTAAAACGGAAATAACTGCAGATGCTGGAAATCCTGAAACAAAAACAAATTGCTGAAAAATCTCAGCAAGTCTGACAGTACCTGTCGAGAGAAGTCAGAGTTAATGTTTTGGGTCTGGTGATCCTTCTTCAAGAACAAACTGAATTCCTGGAACTGACATTCTGTCAAACACTCCCACTGTAATTTCCCTCGTCTTTAGTTGGCACTGCAACCTGATCTTACGTAAGGGAATGCTAAATTTCTGTCCGTCTTTCCCACAAATTACCATTCTTGGGTAACAGATCAGAAAGAGTGCATTTTCGCTCATCTCTTACTATCAGTGACTGGTTAGATCCTGTATCTCTCAAAATTATAACTACTTGTCCTTCTCCCCCTGTTCTTTGAGTAAACTGTACCCAAAGGCAAATTCTTTGTAGAGATCAGATACTAACTCCATATCCAGCCCCTTCCTAGGCTGTGCACTCTCCTGCAGCTCCTCGATTCTTCTTGGGGTCTCCTTTACTACCTTCACTAATGCCACTGACTTTGCTTCTTTTCCCACAGTGCCGTCCTTCAACGACCAACACTGTGACTTGAAGTGTCCTACTTTACAACAGTGGAAACACCTGAGGCCTTTCACCTCCTTTCCAACTTCTTGGGCTTCTTTTGTATCCTGTGTTAAATTCATCCCAGTGCTCTCTACTCTTGGTTTCGTAGTGTAGGATCTCCCCTTCTCCCAACTTCAATTCCTCACAGGACGAAATTCTGGCTGGAAGCTTGTCTTATGCACCAGCATGTACTCATCTGCTAATTCTGCTGCCCTTCTCACTCCCTGAACTTTTTGTTCCTCCATTGAATTCTTACCATCTGTAGAAGTGAGTTTTTAAACTCCTTCAGCAGAATACTCCTGCATAGAGCCTCAAAGGTCTTATCTGTTTTTAAAGCATGCACCCATCTATCTAAATGACTGTTTAATTCTTTCAAACCATGACCTGGTTCCTTCTTTGTATGTATGAACCACTGTCTATATGCTTTTGGTACCAATTCATAAGCACTTAAAATAGCCTGTTTAACCTCGTGTGGTACTCTGTGAAACTTTAAAAGGCCAAGAACCATTTAAAGTAAAAAAAATAACAACTTTATTTCTTAAAATATGACAGAGAATAATTAACAAGATCCATTTATAACTCCTTTCTCTAACCTTTGCTTTACTTTCTCCTTCTACAATACTAGTCTGATAAAACCCCTGATTAAAATTTACCAAAATTCAAATTTCAAAGCCAGCCAGCTGTCAAATCTTCTCTTTATATCTTCCTCTGTCTTCTTTTCTTCTTAGGGATTCCTGTTTCACAGGTCACTGATAGATAAAGGTACTTTTAAGAGAGCTATTATTGAGGCAGTCTGTACATGCTGTTAGCATGGCAGTTCTCCCTCAACTATTCAATTTTCCCTGGTCTTACACCCCCAAACCATTGGCTTTTAATATTGTCAATATACTAAATTCAAACTTGATTGGAGTTTGTTTTTTTTGGGGTATAGTTTAACTGATTGCCCTAATTCAAATTTGTTTTTGTCTCCAGACAACCAGCTAACCTAGCTGCTGGACCAAAAGGTTACATTTTATCTTGATCAGAACACATAGTGCTAACAGGTATTTCTATCAACTCTCTTAACGGTACAGTCCCCTTTACACCTTCATAACACACCCCAATTGTTTCCTTAGGTATTTAAACACAGAGAAGGGATCTTCACTTCCCTAGTCAGAGAATCCTTGTCATGTTTTATATCCATTTGATAACAAGGCAGGACCATTACCTGCCATCATTAGCACATGATGGCACAGCAAACTCAAAATGTTGAAAAATGGTATCTTCTTGCATATTTGGATCTGGGAGATTTACAACCATACCTCTCTGCCATTGTTATATCAAATGAGGGGCTTGTGTCTGTCAGTGCTTTCACAGGGAACCGTACAGAGTAGACTTTATAATACTGAAGCCAAGAGCTTGTAGAATCCTGAGTTCAAAGGAGATATTCATTCAGTATTTAGAATTATTTTTAGATTCCCTACAGTGTGGAAACAGCCCTTCAGCCCAACCGGTCCACACTGACCCTCTGAAGAGTAACCCACCCAGACCCATTCCTTCTGATTAATGCACCTAACACTATGGGCCAATTCACCTGATCTGCACATCTTTGGACTGTGGGAGGAAACTTGAGCACCCAGAGGAAACTCAGACACAGGGAGAATGTGCAATCCACACAGACAGTTGCCCAAGGCTGGAATTGAACCTGGGTCCCTGGTACTGTGAGGCACTGAGCCACCATCCTGCCCCAAATTCTTTGGGGAATTCTTCAGGGAACAGATAGGGTGCACCCTCATTATAAAAAAAAGTATTAATGTTTTCCCAGTCTCCAAGCTAACATTTAGCCCTTAACAAACCTAAACAATAGACATTCTGCTGATTTGTTTTTTTCTATTTATTGTTGTACACTAACTGACTTTTGCATTACAACACTGACTATGCTTTAAAATGTACTTAATTAGTTGACAAAAATAATTTTGTTTCTTTCACCTCAGTTATATGTTTGTTCCTCTGGAACCAAAAGTCTCATTAGATGTAGAAGACGAAACTTGCACTGAACCAGTTAATACAGAAGTGGACTGGCCGATAACGCATATAGGGCAAAACATAAAATGAGAGAATGGATAGGTAGGTACTTGAGGAAGTGAGCGGTTTAGAAGAATTCATTATCAGCAGTGGTCAGATGAAATTACATAATGAATACAGCACAAAAGAAGGCCATTCTGCCCATTGTCTCTGCAATGGCTCATTGAAAGAGCAATTTATTGAGATCCAATCCTGGCTTTTTCCCATAGCCCTGCACAAATGATTGTTCCTTTTCCAGCCTTGCACTTCCCTTTCTTTATAGCTTCTTTTATCCCAATAGTTAAAAAAATCAAGGACCTTCCTTAAGGGTTTTTATATGAATCCAGTTGATTGAATCCATGTTAGTTACTGTCAGTACAGACTCAATGGGCCGAAAGGCCTTTCCTGTGCTGTATGACTTTATATTAAAACAGTTTTAGATTCACACTTCCGTTTGATCAGTGATAGCTTCAGTAAATGAGAGCTAAGTTTGTTTATACTGACTGTGAGAGACTTGCAGGTCTATAGTCAGCTAAACCTACATCATGAGATAGGGACCTTCCAGTAGCATTTTCTGCCATGTCACAAGAGTCAGATTTGCCTAAATCAAAGATAAAACTCGTTCTGTTTCGAAAGCTTCCGACAAGAAGCGTTTCTAACAATAGCCTGAATAATGAGTAGCATTTGAAATCCG
This sequence comes from Chiloscyllium plagiosum, assembly GCF_004010195.1. Taxonomy (NCBI): domain Eukaryota; kingdom Metazoa; phylum Chordata; class Chondrichthyes; order Orectolobiformes; family Hemiscylliidae; genus Chiloscyllium; species Chiloscyllium plagiosum. Next base: position 7,342,202 of record NC_057733.1, read on the forward strand.
ACTGCCACGTTCGAGATAATGGAGAGGAGGCAGGCTTTTAATTGGTGTTCAAATTCTAAATCTAATCTCCTTGGCATGGCAACTTGACATTGAAATATCAACAAGAGACTACCATGGAAAAAGATGAGGAAAATATCCTGAGCGGTCTGTTGCTGTCTCATGAGAAGCTAAGTCTGATGTTGAAACAGTCTTATTATCATTTAGTCAGTAAAATGTTTATTGAAATGAGTTAAAAAATTATTTGTATTTCTATAAACCTTACAGAAATCCAGGACCTCCCAAAGCACTTATGAAGTGAAACACAGTAGCCAATTTATGCACAGCAAGTTCCCACAAAGGAAAAGGTTAAGTTTCAATTAAACTAGCAATTGAACCAAGTACTTGAGTCGGTAATTTGATGGATTTTCCATGGTTTCTGAGGGTGACTGACTGGAAACTATTTTCACAGTATTGATCGAGCACCTGGGAAAACAGATGAGCCCTGGGTTTAAATACACTTGAAAAATGGCAACTCCAACAGTGCAGAAATACCTAGGCAGTCTGATGGCTCAGTGGTTAGCACTGCTGCCTCACAGTTCCCGGGTTCAATTCCAGCCTTGGGTGACTGTAGGGATTCCCATGGTAGAAATTCTATTCTATTCTGCAGGACTGGAATGTTAGCCTCAGTGGGGTACTGAGGTATCTCGAATGAGACTAGAATCCACAAACTTCTGGCTCAAGAATAAGAATGCGACCTGCAGAGTCAAAGCTGAAGTTTTAGAAACTTTATTATAAGTGTTCAGAAAAATTCAATTTCAGGCTGGTTTCTGTAATTTACTATGTCAGGGTTGCATATCTTTAATTAAGACTGGTTACTTTTACCAGAGATTTGAACAGGCTGCTCAAACCTTTTTTAATTATAATTTTAATAACTTTTAGAATTTAAGAAGTTAATATGAATAATTGAAACTGGGAGTCTGTTTCAGTAATAATAATTCCATTTCAATTCTGTAGCTACTTATTACTTACTGGAATAAAGTTTTCATTAAACTAGTAATTGAACTAAATATTTCACTAGGTAATTTGATAGATTTTCCTCAGTTTTTGTGGTGAATTTGATTTGAATCAGAACCTGTTTCATATCCACAATACAAATGTGTGTGAGATGTACAAAATGTGTTCCAGGGTTCAAGAATAGTTCTGCAGGTACTTGTACTCTGGAGTTTGACCATGCATACGTTATTTGAATTGATGCTTAGCTACAAACCTGGAATACTTCTGGGGAAGGGTCACTGGACCCACCATGTTGACTCTGCTTTCTCTCCACAGTTGCTGCCAGACCTGCTGAACTTCTCCAACAATTTTTATTTTAATTTCAGATTTCCAGTATCCACAGTTCTTTGGTTCTCGTTAGGCCTGTAGATAGAGGTGAAATGGGATTGCTGTTTGATTCTGTTGCTGGTTTTGTTGCTGGCAAGTGTTTGTTCAAAACCTTCAGAATAATAATGACCCTGATTTGTTCCAGTAAATGGAGATGAAGTGGACCTTAAAAGTGGGAAAGTAACAGATCCAAATGCTCATTTACATTCTATATGTACTTGGAGGATGATCTTATTTATCCTCCCTATCTTGTCCCATGAGTGACAGATGTACTAATAACACTGGTTTAAAGATGGCAACATGGGTAGACAGAAGATGATCTGCCTCACTTTCTAAAAATGAATCCTCCATTTCAAATATGAGCAATTCTGGGTGAGAACGTCTGGGTGATATATAATTTATCCCAATACTTTAAAGTCTAATGGAAGTGAATATATTCCAATGCATATTGTAAAATTTGCTATAATGCATACATAATTAATTCTAATTCATAATTTAACTTCTATTAGTCTGCATCTGAAAAAAAATCTTGTAATATTATCATGGAATTTAGAAGAATATAAAACATTTGGTACACTGTGCTTATGTTGGTTCTTTAAAATACCTACAATTCCCCTGCTCTCTCTCCATAGTTCTTCAGTTTCTTTCCCATTTATTGTTTTTCCAATTCCCTTTTGAAAACTACAACTTAATCTGCATCCATTACCCTTTTAGATAGCGCATTCCAATTCATAATAGCTTACATGTGGAAAAAAAATTCTCCTTGTGTTACTTAAGCTCTTTTGCCAATTACCTTGAATGTAGTCATGATTTGGAGGTGCTGGTATTGGACTGGGATGTACAAAGTTAAAAATCAGCTTAAATGTATGTACACATCCACTCATAGACTCTCTGGCACTGGAAACAGTTTTCTCCTTACTTATTTCAAAACTCTTTACTCCATCAAAACCAAAACTTTGAATAAGTCTCTTAAATCTCCTTTTGCTTTCTCTGGGCTAAAGAAAAAAACTCAAATTATCCAGTCTCTCTGCAAATAATTGAAGGTCCTTGTCAGGGATTCCATTATAATGAGTTTCCTCTGAAATCCTATCCAAGGCTTTGTGACCTTTCTGAAGTGTGCTGCCCACTATTGGATTCAGTGCATTAACTGAAGGCTAACCAGTGATCACAAAGAGTTAGTACATCTTCATTGCTTTTGTGTCTCAATAATGTCAAGGAACTTTCATATATTTTTTAACAGTTAATTGACAACCAAAATCATTAAGGATTTGTATATGTAGACCCCAAGTCTCTCCTTTTCAGAACTGCCCTTAAAATTGTACTATTTTGTTCATGTTGCCTCTAATCATTCTTCTGAAATGCATCTCTTCAGAAGAATGCATTGCTCCATGTGGCTTTCTGTTTCACTAGAGTTTCTGTGTCCTTCAGAAGTCTACTACTATCCTCACTCTAAAGTTTTTCCAACTTTAATGTCATATGCTAACTGTGTATATAGTCCAGGTCCGCATTGAGTTTTGTCTCGAGGGCCTAAGAAAATATTTTATGGATATGTGTTTATGAAAATGTGACCATTGTTGCATTAGGCTTGAGCATCTGCCATAAAACTTTGCCAGCTGAATCCTGCAAAAAACTGCACTTTCCCAAACAAATTTGACAATGGGTACACGTCCTGTAAATTAATTCCACAATTGATTTATGTCAATTATAGCCAACAAATTAATATTGAAAATTCATAATGTTATCAAGGTATGTTTACTGTTAATTCAAATGTATGATGAAAGATGAGAACAAACGTAATTAAATCAATGTAGTCACTTCGCCAATCATGTCAAATTCAGAATGTGCTTTTTGTTTGAAGCATTTGAAATAATGATTAAATTGAGTACCTTCAGAATTAAATGTACTAAACCAATTGATGAAAGTTAGTGGGAGGCAGTTTATATTAAAGACAGACACCTCTTACTATCTTGCAGTATCCTTCAGCAGCTCAGAAGTTGAAGGATCCATGGCTGACTGTCTGCTCCCAGCTTGGACTTACAAAGCAATTGACAGTAAATGCACTTTAGTTAGTAAAGACTACCCCTTGTAACTCAAGCCTCAGAACTATGCTCAAATCCACTGGATTAATGGAAACCAGGCAAGTCTTCAGTTCAGTACTTCACTTCCAAGCATTCCAATCTAAAAACTATGCTATTAGGTGTGATGCTCAAAATACACGATCCTGCCCCGTCCACCAAGATCCATAAGATGAATGAACTGTATCTTTCTCCAATCATTCTCCATTTAAAGCTCAATTTCAAATTTTAATTCCTGTGTTCTTCCTGCTAAAACCTCATATTTTTCTGCATTATAATTCATTTGACAAGCCTTTGCCATGTTCTTAACCTGTCTCTGCAACACTGCAGAGATGTGAGAGGGAAGAAAGAGGCTACAAGAAGGGTAGAGGTGGACAAAGCTGCAGGAGGAGTCTGGGAATAGAAGGCTGCAAGAGGGCTGGTGGGGGCAGAAGGTGGCTACAATGAAGAGAAAATGGTTTGAAGCCTGTCAACAAGAATACTGAGCTAACTGGGATTCAGTAGACCTATAAGTCACTGAGATAATAAATTCCTTGCAAATTAAAATAGAATCTCTAATTAGGACTACGTAAGTTCAGGAGCTATTACACTTAAAAAGATTTAATGGTTCTACTATAATGGACACCGTCGAAAAATGTGGCATTGAAAAAGCACAGCAAGTCAGGCAGCATCCAAGGAGCAGGAAAGGGTGCTGAGAGATAAATAGGATGGGGGTTAGGTGGCTAGGAAGGCAAGAGGTAGATGCAGGTGGGAGGAGGTTGTGATAGGTTGGAGGGATGGGTGGAGTGGGTAGGTGGGAAGGAAGATGGACAGTTCAAGATGGTGGTGCCGAGTAGGAGGGTTGGATCTGGGATGGAGGTGGGAGAAGAGGAGATGAGGAAACTAGTGAAGCTGATGTTGATGCCATGTGCTTGGAAGGTCTCAAGGCAGAAGATGAGGCATTCTTCCTCCAGGTGTTGGGAAGCTTGGATTTGGCGGTGGAGGCGGCTCAGGACTTGCATGTCCTTGGCGTAGTGGAAGGGGGAGTTGAAATGGTTGGCCACAGGACGGTGGGCTTGTTCGGTGCCTGTGGAGCAGCGAAATCGACGTTTCGGGCAAAAGCCTTTTGCCCGAAACATCGATTTTGCTGCTCCTTGGATCCTGCATGAACTGCTGTGCTCTTCCAGCACCACTAATCCAGCATCTGCAGTCATTGTTTTTACCTTCTTTGGTGCCTGTGTCCCTGAGGTGTTTCCTTAAATATTCTGCGAATTGGCATCCTGTCTCCCCTGTGTAGAAGACACCACGCCAAGAGCAACAGACACAATAGATGAGGTGTTTGGGTGTGCAGGAAAATCTCTTCTGGATGTGAATGGATCCATGGATGTAGGTGAGGGGGGAGGTGTGCGCGCAGGCTTTGCATCTCTTGCATTGGCAAGGGTAGGTGCTGGGAGTGGAGGGTGGGTTAGTGGTGGGACATGGACATAACGAGGGAGTCGTGGAGGGACTGATTTCTGTGGAATACCAATAGGGGTGGGGAGAGAAATATATCTCTGGTGGTGAGGTCTGATTGTAGGAGGCAGAAATGGCGGAGGATGATGCGCTGTATCCAGAGATTAATGGGGTAGAAGGTGAGGTAATGGACACAGTCAATTGTTAAATTGAAATCTTAGATTGAAGTCAGAGATGGAATAAATAAGGTTGAAACTCCGTGGTTCGAATGCTCTGGCTTTGTATATGTGCAAGAGAAACACCTAACCTCTGATATCACCTGTCCTGGGCATTTGTGTTTAAAGTGATATTTTTGTAGAAATTTCTGTCAGTTTTTTTTCCAAAAACTTTTAATTTTTACTAATGCTTACTTTTTTGTTCCAACTCAAATATTAGGGCATCCGGAAAAGGTTGTTTTTCTTTGTATACTATGGCTTTAAATTTAATGGAGAGTTTGTTATTATTGATTATTGATTAATTTCCTATTCTTTAATTCTAATTCTGCTTCTGGTGGGCTCTCGTCATCATAAATACACAATAATTTTTAAAATTCACTTGTGGAATGTGGGTGTCACTGGCTGGGCCAGCATTTTATTGCCTGTCCCTAGCTGCCCTTGACCAGGTTGTGCTGAGCTGCCTCCTTAACCCATTGCAGTCCATGTGCTGTAGGTAGACCCTTCAGGAGGGAATTCCAGGATTAGGAACAGTGATACATTTCCAAGTCAGGATGGCGAGTGGCTTGGAGGAACCTCGCAGGTGATGGTATTCCTATGCATCTGCTTCTAGATGCCTTTGTCCTTCTAGATGGAAGTGATTGTGGGTTTGGAAGGTGCTGTCTAAGAATCTTTGGTGAATTTCTACACTGTATCTTGTAGATAATACACACTGCTGCTGCTGTGTGTTGTTAGTGGAGGCAGTGAATGTTTGTAGATATTGTGCCAATCCAGTGGGCTGCTTTGTCCTGGATGGTGTCAAGCTTCTTGAATGTTGTTAGAGCTGCACCCATCCAGGCAAGTGGGGAATACTCCATCATGCTCCCAACCTGTGCCTTATAGTTGGCGGACAGGCTTTGGTGAATCAGGAGGTGAGTCACTTGCAGTATTCCTCGCATCTGACCTGCTGTTATAGCCACTCTGTTTATGCAATGAGTCCAGTTGAGTTTCCTGTCAAAGGTCACCCCCAAGGTGTTGGTAGTGGAACATTCAGTGATGGTGACACCATTGAATGTCATGAGGCGATGATTAGATTGTCTCTTAGTGAAAATGGTCATTGCCTGGCATTTGTGTGGCGGGAATGTTATTTGCTATTTGTCAGCCCAAGCCTGGATATTGTTCAGATCATCTCGTGTTTGAATATGGACTGCTTCAGTATCTGAGGAGTCACGAATGGTGCTGAATATTGTGCAATCATCAGCAAACAATCCCATTTCTGGCTTTTTGATGAAGGGAAGATCACTGATGAAGTAGCTATGTTTTTCTTGTTACTACATGATGGAAATACCTAATAAATTAGTGTGAGTAACTATGTCCCCAGAAATAATAAAATAGAACTTAAGTAAATCTTGAGAGGAACCCTTAATTTAAAAAAAATGTTAACCCTGTTAGACATATTATTCAATTCCTGGAAGGTGGCAGCAAAGGAATTTATTACTTAACAAATGTAACCAATAACGTCCATGGATTCGAGGGCACATATAAAGGAATAAGATGAAAATAATCTTCAAAGTGCAATATCACTGTAAACCGTATCTCTAATGGGACTCAGATCTCTAATACAACAGCAATCCATAAATCTATTTGTCCAGCCATATGGCAATTAATAAATGTTGTTGCTTCTTAAAAGCATGGTCCATCCAAGTATATTCTTCAAGTTACGAAGTGCCAACTTACGAAGGATAGCCAGTTACAAGTATATTTCTTGATTTCAATCATGTTCACAACTAATTCTCACATTTTCCATGACAGAATGTTATTCAACAGTGCTCTAGCAAATACAAAGTAATCTATAGCACTCAAATTTCAGTCACAACTTTGGCACAACACAAATGGCCAATCTTTACCTGGTCATTAGCCCTGCACTGAGTGAAAATTAAGGTTCCTAATGAATAAGAATAAAGGTTCTCAGGCTGCACTATGAATCATCCCTACTGACAAATCAGAGAAAAACACTGACACAGAGACCATTAACAGACTCATTTTCACTGCTGGTTGTGAAAGGAGGATATTGGAAGCATTGCTCAGGGATTTGTGGGCAAAATATGTTTTGAAGTGGCATAACTGGAAAACGTCAATCACTTGTGCATTCTGAAAATGAATCTCTTTGGATTCATTGTTAGCCTTTCATTGTCTTGAATACTAGGCTGGCAAAGTTAAACTTCATTGTTTTGAGTTCAGTGTGCCATTCACGGAGGTCTTAGCGAGTTTTGAGAAGATTTTCCACGAGCCAAAACACACAGACTGCAGCAGAGAGCAGAGGAAAATCACCTGTACAGTGTATTAAAAAAAAAAGGTACCCAGTGAACTCAGTCCGCCAATTTCTCAGCAACAAACCCAAACAAGCAGATAAAACACCTCCAGAAACCATAGCCACTCTCCCCTACATCAAAGACATCTCGGAAATGACTGCCAGACTACTCAGACCCTTTGACATCATGGTAGCCCACAAACCCACCAACACACTAAATCAGCAGCTAATGAACTTAAAAGACCCTATACAGACAAGAAGCAAAACTAATGTCATTTACAAAATACCTTGCAAGAACTGTAACAAACACTGCAATGGACAAACAAGCAGAAAACTAGCCACCAGGATACATGAACACTAACTAGCCACAAAACGACATGGATTAGTGGTGCTGGAAGAGGACAGCAGTTCAGGCAGCATCCAAGGAGCTTCGAAATTGACGTTTCGGGCAAAAGCCCTTGGACCTCACAAAACGACATGACTCTCTCACTAGTATCCTTACATACAGATAAAGAAGGACACCACTTCAACTGGGACAACACATCCATCCTAGGACAAGCCAAACAAAGACACACACGAGAATTCCTAGAAGAATGACATTCCAACCGGAACTCTATCAACAAACACATCGAGTTAGACGCCATTTACCACCCCGTGAGAAAATGAACAGGAAATGACATCACCAACCCAAAGAAACGCAAATATATAGAAAGCAGGAATCATGAACAGTGCTTTGCCTGAAGATGTTACCTGGTAGGTGACGAAAGGTATGGAAATGAACCTTCCAGCTCAGCGAGCAAACCTACATCCATTTACTGAGGTCATTCAGAGAGTATCTGTGTACCTGTATATTTTAGCAGTAATTATAGGGCCGCTATAAAGTGAGAAGTCCCTGATTCATTTTCTCTTACCTAGAGACCTATCAGAGTCTTATTGTCTCAACTGGTAACAGTGTACATCCTTGATCCCATGAGACTGCCTAAAAAGAGGAGGAGATAGGTCGGTGACAGTGCTCATTCACTTCTTGGAAGAAGCTCTTTTTTTTCCCTTTAGCTGCATTTTGGATCTATCAGTGAACAATGTTTGAGAAAGATTTTGCATGCATATAGAGCTTTCCTCACACCTGGGGCAAAATGCTTTGGACTTTTCACAGCCAGTGAAGAACTTTTCAAGTGGAATAATTTGTGTTTTAGAGTCATAGAGATGTACAGCATGGAAACAGACCCTTAGGTCTAACTCCTGATGAAGGGCTTTTGCCCGAAACGTCGATTTTCCTGCTCCCCGGTAGCTGCCTGGCCTACTGTGCTTTTCCAGCACCACTCTAATCTAAACTCTGGTTTCCAGCATCTGCAGTCCTCACTTTTGCCTTAGGTCTAACTCGTCTAACTTAATCTAGTCTAACTTAATCTAGTCCCATTTGCCAGCATTTGGCCCATATCCCTGTAAACCTTTCCTATTCATGTGCCTATCCAGATGCCTTTTAAATGTTGTAATGTACCAGTTTCCACCACTTCCTCTGGCAGCTCATTCCTTATACACATGCATGAAATAGGTGCACCAAGTCCCTTTTAAATCTTTCCTCTCTCACCTTAAACCTATGTTCTCTAGTTCTGGACTCCCCTACTCTGGGAAAAAGACTTTGGCTATTCACCCTATCCATGTCCCTCATAATTTTATAAACTTCTTATAAGGCCACCCCTCAACCTCTGACACTCCAGGGAAAACAACCTCTCCCTATAGCTCAAGCCCGTACAACCCTGGCAACACCCTTGTAAGTATTTTCTGCACTGTTTCAAATTTAACAACATCCTTCCTGTAGCAGGGAGTCTAGAATTGAATGCAGTATTCCAGAAATAGCCTATCCCATGTCCTGCAACGTGACATCCTAACTCCTTTAATCAATGCACTGACCACTAAATGCACTTCTTGTTACAAAAGTGGTAAGCAAATTATGTACAACGAGTATCTACAAACAACCAGAAGATGAAGTTAATTAGGCAAAGGAAAAATGTTAGAGCAGCAGTAAGAATAACTCCTCTTGCCTGCTATGAAAATTGATAGGCGATCGCTCTTCATTTAAGCAGACAGATATATTTAACATCACGTCTTGGGGGAGGCACCTCCAATAATGCAACACTGCTTTGGCTCTGAGGGGCAAAGATTTGGGCTGCTGCTTGAAGGCAGTTACCAAGCATGGTAATGTGTGAAAGGGACTCCGTCTGAGATATAAAACTGAAATATCAGTTTTTTTTTTAAAGAAGGATTATATTCAACCTTGTTACATCATTTCAAGGCACTTTGTGGTGAGTTAATTAGACGTTATGGGACTATGTAGACGAAACTAAAAACGACTGCTATTTGAATGAATTCTTAAAATTGCATGTATTTGTACCTCCACTGCGCACATGCCCTCATCCCTTCATCTACCTCCATGTCCCTCCTTTCCCCCTCATGTTCCCACACTTGCTCATATTCCCCATTCCCCCTTATATCCCAAATGGCCCCTCCATGCCGCCTTCATCCCCCTCATATTGCCATGTCTCTCCTCTTCCCCACGCCACCTACTTGCCATCTAATGCTCCTCATGTTCTCCCATCCATCCTCCATATCTCACTCATGCAGTATCCATATTGGGCATGCCTCCGAGGCCATTTGAAGAGGAGAAAAATATCACTATCTAAAATCCTGATTGAGTTCTTGTTCAAATACTTAATCATGAAAATAAAATTATGAAATAGATTTTAAAAGCCTAAATCCCTTTAAGTTGTCAGGTTGTTGTAAAAGCAAGCACCTATTTCAGTAACAACGTCAAAAATTAATTTTTATAAAAAACACTCTTAAAGCTGTCACTCAAAATGTCTATACACCCTGTGCAGTGATATGTGCTTCTAGACATTTGAAACTCAGCTAAGCATTCATGATCTTCACAACCATAATAACAAATCTTTGGAAATTTTAAAAATGAAGTCCATTGAAATTGCAAACAAAAACTGAGTTACATAAGATAAGTACTCCAGAAGTGGGTATCTGTATGTTAAGGATTGGGAAGATAAACAGAGTTTAAATCCGACATTCCTAAAATCATTCCTCCCGTGATGTGGAATAAGGCCGTTGGAACAAGGTATATTAGTTGTGTATGTATTCATCAGTCAAATCTAACAGCCCCGCTTAGTTTCAGATTTCCCCCCTGTGTGATTTGCATCCATCTCCCATTACTGACAAAAGGGGTGTCTTGCAGAAATAGAGAAAAACTTCTGCATTTAGGTCCCACTCCCCCTTTATAAAGTTAAAAATCACACAACACCAAGTTATAGTCCAACAGGCTTAATTGGAAGCACACTAGCTTTCGGAGTGACGCTCCTTCATCAGGTGATAAAGATCTTTTATAAAGATCTCCCGAGTCACCCAGTTCAGCAAAACTCCAGGCCAATGTCGTTTATGCGGCTCAGTTTTTTAAAAAAATATTATGCTCTTGAGAACCATGTTGACATATTTTAGTATGTTAAATGTTTATAAATATGGTGGCTGTTGAATTACTTCATAATTTTAAGGACCTCTATTAAATAGAGATTAATGACATTATTGCTTTACTTATCTTGGGTCTGTTTCGATGCCTGCCTCCTCAAGGGAACTGAATATATAGACTTAGTTGTACTGATAAATTTCTGAAGCATGAGAGTTAATGACCGAATCATTGATGTTAATGTAGCTGTGTGTGCCCTTGGGCACAGTAATTCTTGCTCTTCCCAGTCAATTTCCCAGTGAGGTCATCAAAGTTCATTGCTAAAAGTATTTTTTTTAAATCTACAGAAAAATAAACCACGCAGTCAAACCATTTTACTCATTCGGTCTCTGTTAGGGTTGCCGAGGTTACCAGCTTGTGGATAACAGTACCTCTGGTCTTCGTGCATCAGAGATTGACCTGAACCAGAAAAGCATCCTTTTGAAGCTGATTTTCATCCATCCATGAGTCCAGATTTCACAAAAAGGGAAATCTGGCATTCTGTCATGCCTCTCATAACCTCAGGATGTTCCAAAACAAATTACAATCAGTGAAGGACATCAGTTAATTTATGCAGAATAAGCTCCCACAAAGCAGCATTGTGACAATGATCAGATAGAATTTTCCTTTCCAGAAAGAGGTCATTCAGCCCATTGTGTCTGCACCGGCTCCTGAAAGAGCTACTCCGTTCATTCCAATCACCAGCACCATCTCCATAGCCCTCTAAATTCATCACTTTTAAATATATATCCAGCCCATTTTGGAAACTTCCTGTGGAAGCCATCTCCACAACTCTCCCAGGCAGTGCATTCCAAATCCTAACAATTCTTGAGTAAAGAAGTTTCTCCTCATCTCACTCCTTGCTCTCTTGCTGACAATCTTGAAATTGTGATTCCTCGATACCGATAGTAGAAGTAGAAAATCCTTCAAAATACCCCTGTCAAAATTATTCATAATTTTGAATACCTCAGTCAGGTCAACCCTTCTCTACTTAAGGAGAATAAACACAATTTCTCTAATCTTTCATTGTATCTGTGCTCCCTCATTCCTGGTATCATTCTAGTAAATCTCCTTGAAAGATAACCTTTAGGGTGATCTGATTGGCAAATACATTTCATTTGCTCTCAAACTTAAGAATGTGATCTAAATGAAACAAGAGAGATCGGGGACTGTGAAAGCATTAAAAAGGGCACATTTGGGAAGCAACAGGGTCAGGGAAGAAAGAACAGAGAAGGATTTAAGAACAAAAGCAGAAAGAATAATGAAGCAATAAAAAGGGAAAGAAGGAACCACAAGTACTGAGACAAAGTGGTCACATTTATGATTTTTCTCTGGAGTGCCAAGTTATTTTTAGGCTCTTCAAATACTATTTTATGGTTCTGGCTGTTTTTCTGGGAAAGCCTTTACCTTTTAAGTTAAAGGGTCATGTGAAGAAAACAGTTTATTTGTTTTTTCTAATGTTTATTCTAGCTAGAATTCCTGGGGCAATAACAAATCTGTGACACCGTTACTTATCCTGGCACTGGGGAATGGCCTTACCATTGTTGCAGAAGTGAAAATGGCTATCAGCCTTGGCTGCAGTCACAGACTAAAGCCAGGGCTGTTCCCTGTTCATTCAAAAGGAGGTTCAACTGGCTGGTTCAACTGGTGGAGTTTTTCACTTGGACTGTGTAAGAAGGAATCTCAAAGCATGTTACCAGGAGGAGGATACGGATATGGTAGTTATCAAGCATGGGGTGAGGAATGAAAAGGCTAAGGAAACGAAAAATGTAACCAGACAGGAGGTTTTAGAAAGCAGCCTAGGAGGCAGCAAAACGGAGGCAACTAGATGGGATGTTCTTGTGTCTGCATCAAAGCAAAGTGGTATCTTTAAATTTATTGTATATGTGGACAGGAATGGGTGCAGCATTTAATGCCTGCCATTAAGTAGCCTGAGAAGGTTTTAGAAGACTGCCTTCTCGGAGCACTGTAGTCCAGGCAATGAAGGTGCCCTCTAATCAGAAGTCAGTCAGAAGTTTCAGGTTATTGAGCTAGCATTGATGAAGGAATGATGATGTATATTCCTCAGGGTGGTTTGCGGATTTGCAGGCAATAGTATTCTCACAACTTTGCTGCATCTGACCGTTTTGGCACAGCTCCAATTGTTTGGAAAGTGATTTGAATTTTGACCGTCTGCTGGCACCTATCTCAAGGCCCTGCACTACTTGAGTGTGTTCACAACTAGGGAAAAACCTTCACAGCATCATTTCACACTCCAGTATTGCTTGAACCTCCGTCTATCTGTACCATCAATTTTGAATGAATACAATGTATTTAAATGCAGAGCAACAACCATTAAACAGCCCCAGGTCATGTTTCATGTGAAGCACAGACCATTTGGTCCCTGCCAGCATTTATGTTTCACACAAACCTACTTCTCTCAGACTTAATCTAACACATATTCTTCAATTTCTTTCTCTGTCTTGTGCTTTTCTAACTCACTCTTAAATGCACCTGTGCTACTTGCCTTTATTACTGAGTTGGCTACAAAGTCTATTTTTTTAAATATATTTTTATTGAAAAATAGATTTATTAATATTACAGTAAATACAAAACAATACAATTCAAAAGAATACAAAGAAAGAACGCCAAAAATTGTAAAAAACCCAAACCGCCCTCATGTACAAATGTATAAGTATGTATACTTAAAAAACACAACTACTTGGCTAAATAAATAATAGCTAACAACAAACTAATAAATAATAATGATACTGCTCAGCCAAACAAAACACTAACTCTTGAATATCGAGAGCATACATTTTCACCTGTTCATATGTTCGCAGTTCCCCAACTCTGGATATTGGACTCGTACAGCACAATCGTTACAGCTATATAAAAGCCCTTATTAGTGTGGCAAATAAATCTGTGTCCAGGTAGTCCAGAAAGGGCTGCCATGTCTTATAGAAATTCTCAGTTTTGTGGTGGACCATACTGGTGAGAAAATCCAAGGGGATATGCTCCATAACAATCTTCCGCCAACCCGACAGACCCAGGGCATTTTCGGATACCCAACCAAACAAGATGTTCTTTCTTGTGCAGAAAGTGCGAATGTTAAAAAGCATTTTCGTATGCGCATCTACAGAGAATACACTGGGCAGGCCAAGAAGAAGAGAGATCGGGTCCTTCTCCACCCTTACACCCTAAATCCTCTCGATTACACCTGCCACAGCACTCCAGTATGTTTGAAGCTGAACACAGGACCAGAGACAATGGGTAGCCCATAACAACGTTGCACTTGGGACATGTTGAAGATACCCCGGGTTTAAATTTTGACAAACAATCCAGAGCCAAGTGCACCCTGTGGAGAATCTTCCACAATAAAGCATGGGTCCTATTGCAAATTAATATCTTTCTTGCGTTTTCCCAAACATCTTCCCATTCCTCTGAGGAGACCTCAACGCGTAGCTCTCCCACACCCTGCAGAGTCGATCAAACTCATCCGATAGGGCATCCCCCCAATTGATGATATAAAGTGCTGACAGAAAGTGTACTCTTAGCACTGAGCACCCTCCTCTCTGTCGGATTTGTAGGGATCTGTCAAAAGTGTAGTCTTTTTTTGAATAAAATCCCTAACTTGAAAGAAACTGAAGAGTCCCTTTTAGATGGCTCGTAATTCCGTGCTAACTGATCAAAGGACATCATTGTGTCTCCCTCAAATAAATCGCCCATGCAAGACACCCCCCTAGTTGCCCAATGTTTGAATCCTGAATCCATCGTCCCTGGTTAAAAACCTGGCATACCCACTATAGGTGTAAAAAAAGATGTTTTGCCAATATTGCCATCCCTCTGCCGAATTTCCCTCCATGCTTTAACAGTATTGATAACTATTGGGTTATGGCAATATTCCCTACATTGTCCTCATTTTGTCCAAAAACACCAAGCTAGTAAGAGGGCACCTTGCCTGGGAGGCTTCAATATCTAACCATATTGAAAGAGAGTCCCCGCAAGACCAATCACACTCATAAGATAAAAGCAACTTAGTTTTTAAAGTCCAGGAAATCCACTCCCCCAATCTGTGGGGCAATTTCAGTTTAATAAGGGGCTGCTTACAATGCCAAATAAAAGAGTTGAACCAGCCATTCAGTCTCCTGAACTTTTGCTTATCGAAAATCAGGGGGAGCATCCGTATAGGGTACAACAAATGGGGGAGAATATTCATCTTAATAATTACCATCCAACTTAACCATGAGACCAGAAGCGCCTCCCATCTTTGAAGGTCTTGTTTGATTTTGTCAAATAATTGAACAAAATTAGTTTTAAACAACCGATCAAGAACTGGAGTGATGAATATGCCAAATACATAAAACCCACTTGTGACCACTTACATGGGAAGACAAGGGTTATATTCTAACTTGTCTCTTGGGGAAAAATGGTTTATCTGAATTCCCTGTTGGATTTATTAGTGCTAATCTTAGGTTTATAACCTCAAGTTTTGGATTCACACACAAGTGGAAACAATTTCTCTATGTAGGGTGAAGGTTTGCTCGCTGAGTTGTAGGTTTGATATCCAGACCTGGCTAGGTAACATCATCGGTGGTGACCTCCCAGTGAAGTGAAGCTGTTGTCTCCTGCTTTCTATTTATATGTTTGTCCTGGATGGGGTTCCTGGGGTTTGTGGTGATGTCATTTCCTGTTCGTTTTCTGAGGGGTTGATAGATGGTATCTAGATCTATGTGTTTGTTTATGGCATTGTGGTCGGAGTGCCAGGCCTCTAGGAATTCTCTGGCATGTCTTTGCGTAGCCTGTCCCAGGATGGATGTGTTGTCCCAGTCAAAATTGTGATTTTTTTCCTCCGTGTGTAGGGCTACGAGGGAGAGAGGGTTGTGTCTTTTTGTGGCTAGCTGGTGTTCGTGTATCCTGGTGGCTAACTTTCATCCTGTTTGTCCTACGTAGTGGTTGTGGCAGTCCTTGCATGGAACTTTGTAGATGACATTGGTTTTGTCCATGGGTTGTACTGGGTCTTTTAAGTTTGTTAGTTTTCGTTTGAGCGTGTTGGTGGGTTTGTGTGCTACTAGGATTCCGAGGGGTCTTCATAGTCTTAGTAGAAATGACAGCCATACTGACACTCCAACCACAACGCCATAAACAAACACATAGATCTAGATACCATCTATCAACCCCACAGAAAACGAACAGGAAATGACATCACAACAAACCCCAGGAACCCCATCCAAGACAAACATATAAATGGAAAGCAGGAGACAACGGCTTTGCTTCACTTGGAGGTCGCCACTGATGATGAGCCAGGTAATGAAATGTCTGGATATCAAACCTACAGCTCAGCGAGCAAACCTACACCCTAAACCTCAACCTGAGCTACAAACCTTGCAAAAATTTCTCTATGTCTACCATATCAAACCTTTCACCTCTCAGCTTTCTTTTCTAATAGGCCTTTCCTGCTAGGAATCTCCTCAGTCTCTGATGTCTTTCTGCTAATTCTGGATTTTAACTTCTCAGTTGTCTCTATATCATTTTAAAATATGGAGACCAGTCAGTGCATGGTTAATGCAGTATCTTGGCAAGGTTCGATACTAGTTTAGAAAACTTTGCTCTACTTTTCAGTTCTATAATTTTAGAAGTTAACCTTATTGCTTGTTTGTTTAATAATCTTATTAACCTGGGTCACGACCTTTAGTGATTTGTAAATATGCATCTCTTGATCCTTTGGGTCTTCTGACCCAGTTAGACTCTCACTACTTATGTCCTTTAGAAAAGGAAACCTCCGTCCTTTCTGGGTCTGGCCTGTGACGCCAGTTGCACACCAATTCAGTTGACTCTTAACTGCCTCTGAAGTGTCATAGCAGACTGCAATGTTATATCAAACTGCTATACCTGTAGTGGTTAATGAGGAGGGGCCATCAGCACCACCACAAGACAATTTCAGATGGGCAATTAATGCCCATATCCCTAAAATGAATTTAACAATTGTTGGGACAACGACTGGAATGCTGCAGTTGGGTGTGATGCTGTCTGCCATTGAATCACTCACCATCTCAGCCTACACATGGTGGAGTCACAGGACTTGCTGTGTTTGTGGAATCATTCGTCAGCAAATGGAAATGTTTTCATAGAAAGTAACAGAAACAGAGAATATCGTGAGAGAAGCAAAACCAAGATGCCCATAACATGAGTCAGACGCAGAATAAAACATCCTCCAAACTGTCCCATCAAATAATGTTAGCTCCAGAGTTGAAAGGCAACTGTCTATCCTGCTGCACTACTACGTCCTCTTGAGTTAGTTTATTTTTAACATTCAACTTCTTTTTTTTCCACTTTGACTCCTTTCCTTTTTTGCACTCAAATCATTTTACCAATCACTCTCCTATCCTTTCTGGGTCAATTCCTTTCTCTCTAGAATCCCCTGTTGGTATTACATAAGTTTGACATTTACCCAAACTGGTATCTCTGGCAATAAGTCCTTTCCTTTTCCCAGAGAATCATTTTATGTCATAATCTTGTTACCCATAGTCTTTTAGTAAATAAAAGCAGCATTTTCCCAATGTTCAAATCGAGCAGTCATTATTGGGAGCCTTTATCTCAAGAAACTGACCTTCTGAAACTAACTTTACTTCCTTCTATGAAATCTCTTGAGGCAATTACTGTGCATTTAATAGCAAGGCTGCACAAACAACTGCAACATCATACATCCTTTTCCCATGGCCTTTGATCCCTAAATCAGTAAGGAATTCTTGTTCTCTTGCTGACTGACAGAAGAATATCTCACTACTTTCATCGGAGATGTTCCACTTTCAAGCAAGTTGGACCTTAGCTTTAACTCTAGCAAGTCTATCTTAGTTAAAAGCATTTTTTATGTAACTACCACATCTTAAAGATGGATTAACATTTTCCTGAGTTATAAATCTGTGCCATTTGAAGATTCTTGATTCCACAGCAAATTCAGCAGAGGATGCACAGGATATTTTAAGACATGCCTGTGCAATATTAGGGTGATATCAGCTGTGTTAATTCAGTCCTGGTGCATTAGTTATTAAAAACTGACCTACCTCTGAACCAGCGTCTGAGGCGAAGTAAGTTCAAATATTGTGAGATTCCCTAGCTGTCACAAAGAAGATGACTAACGGAGGAGCCCAACTTTACAATGCAAATAAAATGATACTACGTGATTTGTTCAGTTATGAGATGATTTTTTCCCTTTGTGGGACAGTCTAGGATAGGAGGGCATGAGCACTGAATAAGGGGTTGAACATTTAAGACTGAATGAGGAGTAATTTGTTTTCCAACAGAGTAGGGGATCTGTAGAATGCTGTACTGCAGAGGGCTTTAAGTATATGAGTCAGTGAATATATTCAAAGCTGAGAGACAGGATGACAGAGCAGACTTGATAGATGGCTGATCAGGAACCCAGACAAAATCTTGTGATCCAGGATCTGATGACATGGATATCTGGAGGCAAGAACACACGGCAATGTGGGACACTAACACCATGACTATAACACATGGTGACATGGGACACTGTAACACAGTAACTATCCCACTGTAACATGGGATAATAACATGTGACTATAACACATGGTGACAGGGAACACTAACACATGACGACTGGAACACTTGGCAACATAGGACACTAACACAGCGACACAGAACATTGTAACACATGCCTATGTCGCATGGTACTGTGGGACACTAACATGTGACTGGTACACATGATGACAAGGGATACTCCAACACCTTACAACATGGGACACTGACATGTAGTGATTGTAACAGTTGGTGATGTGGGACACTAACATGTAGTGATTATAACAGTTGGCGATGTGGGACACTGACATGTGACTATAACATGTGGCAACATGGGACATTCACACGTGGTAGCTATCATATGGTGACTATAATACGTGGCAGTCAGGGACTCTAACACATGGTGACCCAGGCCACTGTAATACAAGCAAACTTGGAATGCTGTAACTTGGTGATCTGCGACAATATAATATATGGTGACTATAACAGGTCATCGTGCAGGACAGTATAACTATTGTTTTTCTGGGGAATTCTAACCCTGAGGAGATAATGTAATTGTAGTTTCATCTCAATTTGATTTCCACTTCTGCTGTAGCCATTGCTGAAATGTTCAGACTCTGAGAATGATACCAAGACATGTCTAATATTGTTTTAACCAGAAAGAACAAAAAAAGACGGCACTTGCATTTATGAAATGCCTTTTACATAGCATACCATCTCAAGGCATTTAACAAAAGCAGTCACTCATTTGTTTTCATGTGGTCTTAGCGGGGCCGTGGTATCATCTTCCTCTTCTCTGGTTTTCTTCAAGTCTCCCTCAGTTAACATCTCAATGTTATCTATTCATCTAATTATTTTTCTTGTTTACACACAGTTTCTTCTTCAGTTGTCATCATCGTCTAACGTTTAATACAGAACAACGTAAGGAGGTGTTAGGAGGACAGAGAGTCAGGGAGGGGATTCCAGAGATTAGGGGTCTTGGCAGCTGCAGCACAGGCACTAGATGTTGGAATAATGAAAATTGAAGATGCACAAATGGCCTGAATTGGAGAGGTGCTGATATCTTGCACGATATTAGAAAAAGCAATAAGAATAAGAAAACAGAGGGATTTAAGCATAAGAATGAGAATTTTATAACTGAGAATCACAAGGGCACAGAGATTTATTGATGAGATTTAGAGAGGAAAAGTGAAGGTTGAATAAATTTTTAACCAGCAGAGGAAGAGTATGAGTTGTAATGTAGATGCTGCTCCACTACAGTTTGAACTTAAAGAAGAAAGTTACAGTAGTCAGTTGCTTAAACATCATATTATCTTCCAGCTCGGCGAACAGAACCACAGCATCATATTATCTGACAGTGACTTCATGAAGTTAAAAAAAAAGCAAAGGCATTGGGGAAAGGCTGCAGAGGTATTACTTAACTGAAACATTTCCTAAATGAGTAGAAGTCATATGGGATCCAGCAGTTGAATTTTCAAAGATCAGGCTGTCTACAGCTGTGTCTTGTGTGGCTGTGACAGGATTATATATTCTTCAGCATTCTTATAATAAACAAGTGCCTGCATTAACCTGTACAAATACAAATCAACAACAGTTTGAAACGAGCAGTCAGTGAGGCAGTTTGTTTAAGCCCAAGTGTATTCACTTCATTATCCACTCTGTAGAGAGGGTATGGCATTTGAGACAGGGATAAGAAAGCACATTCACTAAGATATGACCATTATCTATTTGTATTAATGTCAAAAATAAATATGAATTCCAAAGCTGCCAGTTAGAGCACCTTAAGAGCTCCATTTATGTTGGGCACAAATAGATGTGTTTATCTACTGGTTCACACCTGGTTAAGGTACACCAAGTGCAAGAACAAACAATGCACAATAAATAGCATCAACAAAAGACAAAGTGCTGGAAATACTCAGCAGGTCAGGAAGGATTTGTGGAAAGAGAGACACAGTAACGTTAAATTCATTGACCGTTCATCAGAACTTTGTCAGGCAGCTTCCATGGCATTTTGTTTTTTTTTAATAAGTAAATAGCAAGGCACTGAGGAATGCTGAACATGGTAAAAGAGCCTGATTGAGGCAGACATTCAGATGGAAAGTGCTGAAAATACTCAGCGGTTTAAGTGACAATTGTGAAGAGAAGTAAGGAGCTAATGTTTCATGCCACTGACCTTTCATCCGAACTGGGAGCATTTAGAAATGTATTGGCTTTGAGCAAGGGGTGGATTGGACAAGGACCAAAGGACGACCTGTGATGGGGTGAGACAGGAGAGATTGAATGACAGAAAATTTGATCTTACAGAGGGTTGGAGATAGGGGAAAGAGATAGTGGTGTGGTAGTAATATCACTTAATTAATAATACAAATAGTTCAGAATCCACGATGACAGCTGGTGGAATTAAAATTCAATAAATAATATTTAGAGTTGAAAGTCAGTCTCAGTAATGATGACAATGGCAACTATTATCAGTTGTTGTAAAAACCTATCTCGTTCATTACTGCCTTTTGGGGGAAGGAAATCTGCTATTCTGGCTCGGTCTGGCCTCGGTGAGGCTCCTGTGGCTATCTCTTTAATGCCTTCTGGAAAGCCACTGAGTTCAATGGCAGGGATGGGCAACAAATACTAATGTCACCAATGATATCCACATCCCATAAAAGAATAAATTAGAGGGAAAAGCAATTGAAATATAGTAATACTAAAAATGAGAGTAAGTATTAAATGCAGATAAAGTAAAATGGGTGGACAGAGTTTGAAATTGCTGAATGCAATGTTGGGTTTAAAAGGTTGTAAGCTCTTAATTAACAGATGAGACGCTCTTCCTCCGTCTTGCATTGACCTTCAATAGAAGGCTGATAGAAATGTCAGCACAAGAGCAAGGTGGGGAATTAAACTTACAGACAACCTAAAGCTTACAGCACCCTCAATGCTGCAGCAAGAGTATGATGGCGTTTGGAGCGGGCATCTCAACCTCTCCCCCACAAACCCCAGGTTCCATCCCACATTGCTATACCAGTTGGGATGCGAGCAATCTCTTTGGCATCCAAATGGATTAATTTTCATTTTTAGATAAATGAGGTTTATTTGAGCCCATCTTCAATATGTTCATTACTAAGTTGAGAGAAATCAGCAGTTTCTTTTTTCAGGTGATTTCAATGGTTGCTCCTGCTCCTGGCTGTTTAATTTATTGGTGGTCATTGGCTGTCTGCTGATTCTTAATTTGTTTGGGGTGGCGGGGAGGAGAATTTGAACTTATCCCATCATAGGAACAAGGATAAAACACAATTAAAATAGTTGTAATTTAATGGGAAGCAGTAACTGCCAATACCACTGAATTCCTGTCCGCTATCAGCGATGTTGTTTGATCCTTGGTTGGCTGTCTAAGGCGTCTTCCTTAGTCCTGGAGAAGCCTCATTACTATAGGTACAATGGAAATTAGCATCTTCATGGCCGCCTTAGCAGGGATCTCTGATGTAAGTCAGAAATTTTTGTTGAGAACACTGTCGGTCCACATCTCTCGAGTGAGATTTTAAACTCTCAACGTAATGAAGGGATACAGCTGCTACAGCCTGCTGGCTGGTAGTATAACATTGCTGGTCTGCCCTGTTAGTATCTAATTCTTTTAAAAGAATGCTAAGTATATAGGAGTGCAGGGTAACAAGGCAAACAGGTATTGTTGTCTAGTGCACGGTGGCCCAGTGGTTAGCACTGCTGCCTCACAGCGCCAGAGACCCAGGTTCAATTCCCGCCTCAGGTGACTCTCTGTGTGGAGTTTGCACATTCTCCCCGTGTCTGCGTTGGTTTCCTCCGGCTGTTCTGGTTTCCTCCCACAATCCAAAAATGTGCAGGTTAGGTGAATTGGCCATGCTAAATTGCCCGTAGTGTTAGGTGAAGGGTAAATGTAGGGGAATGGGTCTGACTGTGTTGCGCTTCGGCGGGTTGGTGTGGACTTGTTGGGCCGAAGGGCCTGTTTCCACATTGTAAGTAATCTAATCTAATCTAAGTAATCTAATATTTATAGGAGGGTCAGCCAGGAAGATGCTGAGTTTTATGGTGTGCTGCTCATTAAAAAAAAAACTAACGAGAAAGTGTATGTTCTGATGTGCTATGACATACTTTTCAACAGATGGGACTTGAACCTAGGCCTTCTGGTTCCAAGATAAGGAATTAGAAAATGTACGCTTAGACTTTGTCTAAAAATATTTAACTTCCAGTGAATAATATGTTCACCGTTTAATATCAGCTGTCAAAATTCATCCTGCTGTGAGGCATGTTGCAGCTGGCCCTTCCATATACCATCAGTAACTGATAGAAAGCACTGTGCTTTTAAGCCTGGGCTCATATCAGTGCCTGTCAATGAGCCAGGGCAAAGGTACAAGGTGGGCAGTAGGTCTCTTTTAATCTTGAGTGCTTCTTGCTATTATGAATGAGGGTGGAATTTCATTGCTGTTTGGGATTAATCTGTGGACTATTTTTGGTCTGCTGCTTCTGCACATTGTCCACCGCCTGCCATCTGTCAGGTTTGCTGCTCTGCTCAATTGGCCCAAAGTGGTTAGCTGATAATGAAAATATGGCACTTAAGTGGATAGAGATTGAAAATCATCAATCCAAACAATTTGTCTGACTACTTGGCCTCCTGAACTGTTGGTGAAAGACAGGTACTGTTTATAAAAATACTTTATGTACCATGATATAGACCTCTACCAAATTGTATATCAGTACCATATTACACCGATATACCATACTGCTGCTGTTGGAAATGAATAATATAAAAATAAAACCTTCAGGTCAGGTAACGTTAGCAGTAAGAGAGATGGAGTTAATGTTTCCTTGGTACAGTGCAGCAGGCCAGATTGTGTGGGACAGGGAATTAAAATAGCAATTGGCTAGAAGCTGGGATTACTTTGTTGCAATGAACAGAGACGTTCCACAAGGTGATCATTATTTGGTTTTTGTTGCTGAATCTATAGAGAAGCCCACATCAGGAGCAGCAAATAAGGTATACCAAATTGAATCAAGTACTGGTAATGTGTATTTGTGATGCAGTGCACTGGGAGCGGAGATGGTGAAAGGACAGGTGTTGCATCTTTGCACTCTTTTTCTCTTGCCACGGTTGCCATACCTGCTGAATTTCTCTGGCACTTTCTGTTTTTATTTCAGATTTTCAGCATTAGCATTATATTACTTTTATTCCGGTGTTGCATCTCATGCATTTGCAAGAGAGGAGTCACAGAAAGGGGAGGAGGTGTTGAAAGAGTGTGCCAGGATGCTATGAGGGGTATATATTACAAACATATTATTCCCTGTCATTACCCAAACAGATATGTGAAACTAGTGGTTATAGTATTGAAGTGATAACCCAGACTTGTAACTGAAACACTCCAAGACAGTTTATGAAACTGAATTCTGTAAATCTGGTCATTTTCAGCTGGCAACCAGAGATACAACAGGAAAGTTGTCAGGTTACTTTAAAATGTCTTTCAAGGAGAGACCTGCATACCAACTTGTGCCAGCATATATGATTCCATACTCTTAATGAAAACATGATGGGCAAGATATTGTCATTGTTAGCCATGTTCCCAAAAACAAGAAAAACATCAAATCATCATTTTAGCTTGGAGTTAATCCTGGAATTCCATTGTGATGTCTCTGTAATACACTCTGTCCATTGTTAGCCCTAACAAAGATTTCCTTTCTCTTCATCAGATATTACTTCTGGCAGATGGAAACTCCGAGAGCAGCTTGTATCAGATGTTGCCCTTCCTGTCAACACTCGTACTGAAGAATGGTAAAGCCACAGCCTATGTTTGCCAGAACTACTCCTGCTCCTTGCCAGTTACCTCAGCCAGCGAGCTACAGACTTTACTTGTTAAATAATATTACGCAACAATGGGCAAATCATTTGCTATAAGTCTTTGCAAATTTTATGGAATTTAATTTTAAGTTTAAACTTCAAGAGTAATATTATATTTCTGGCCAAGTGGACAAGCTTCAAGATGGTCGTATGGGATTGGTGATTGTATATGTTCAAAACTAATTTTTGCTTGATTATTATGATATTTAAGTGGTTATGATGGGTCACAGTTTTGCTTAGTATGACATTAGCAAGATGTATGCAAACATTCTCCTGTGCCCTGGTATTGAGGGAATTGTGCACTGCCAGAGGTTTCATATTTTTGGATTAGACACAAAATCCTTGCTCCATCTACCGTCTTGGGTGTATATAAAAGATCCAGGGGATTTCTTCCTGGAATCCTGGCCAGTGTTTATCCCTCAGCCAGCACCAAAGGAAAAGCTTGTCAGTAGGTCATTGCTGTTTGTAGAGCCTGCTTTATCTACAAATTGGCTGCTGCAGTCCATACCTGGTAACAATGACTACACTTCAGAAATACCTTGTTAGCTGTAAATGTTTGGGATGTTCTGAGGTTGTGAAAGACATTATGCAAATGCAAGTCTATATTCCTTTCCATCCCAGACAGTGCATTAATCTAATACACCTTTGGGGCTGTTTCCCGTGCCCCCACCCCCAGTAGCCATTCACAGCAGGGCTTCACAATCCATCAGTGTACCATGGAAGCACATGCACCTGTGAAGTCAGTTTTAATCTTCCCAGCACTCCACTGATAAATACATCACCGTCTCCCTGGAGTGTCACTCTAAGGCTTAAGCACAGCAATCTAAATGGACACTCAAGCATGGTACATGGGAAATACAGCACTATCAGAGGGGTGGCCTTTCTGATGAGATATCTATCCTCTTAGGACACTGAGCTTATGACCGCCCCAGCCCTTGGTTGGGACCGAAGCATTATCATAGAATCTGTAGAATCATTAGCTTGAGTTCTGAAGTAACAGGGGCAGCTGCAGAGTGGAGAGAGATACAAACGGGACAGTCCTAGGATGAGCTTCAGGACTTGTGTGTGTTTTTTTTTTCATTTTTGGCCAACCAGTTGTTTGCATTTTAAATAAATGACATCTGACAACTCTTCATTGCCTCCATCACAGTATTCAGAAAGATTAGTAAGACAACTGTTGCCCGCTCCCACAGTGTGCTCATATGTCCTATGACCTCTCCCTGGTCCAGACTTGAACCCAGGCCTATCTGACCCAGAGGTAGGAACGTTGCCACTGCCACAAGAACGCCTCTGTCCCAAACTTTTTTTATCCCTCAGTCAGCATGCTAATTCAGATTACTAGGTCCTTATTATAAGACTGCTTCAAAAGTACCTAACTGGCTGTGAAGTGTTTGCAGGAACATGTGGTCCCTACATAAATGCGATTCTTTATTTTTGTAAAACCCACACACTGTGACACTGTGAGGATTTTGCCTGTGACATACTGGTGCATGATTTTCCTTCTGGTTGTTCTGTGTTTGAATTTTGACACTGGTTGTGGTCCTTAATGCGGAAATTAAAATACTAATGATCTGAGATAACATGCAGAAAATGGGGCATTGTTCCCTACAATCAATTGACCGTGATTTTGCTGTGGATGTCATTTGGATACAAAGTACAAGGACTTCATTAGTGGAGAATGACCTAACTGCAGGCATAATAGAACATATCTCTCATGATTTTTTAAGTGGCAACTAAATAGGATTGCTTATTATTGTATTGTCATGTTAAAATGTTTCTGCAAAGGATAATTGGTTAAAGATGAGCTGCAAATAAACATACAAAAGTTAAATCTGGAAATCTGAATTAAAACAAAGTCTGGAGAAACTCAGCAGGTCAGGTGGCAACTGTGGAGAGAAGAGGAGAATTGACAGTCAGCAGCATCAGCAGGCAGTTCATTTGGCCCATTATTGGACCAGTTGCAAGAAAGACATTATAGCCATCAGGATCCTATCATTGATAAACATACCCAGCTAAGGCTGGAGCCAGAATTCTGAGATGCGATGGTGACAGCCGTGTGCATGCTTAAACTTTTTCCAATGCAGCAGAGAGCACCTTCATTTTGTGGTGCTTGTGGGGCTGTCTTCGTACTTTAACATTGCACCGCTCTCTCAGTGGGTTTGCCGGCCAGAACTGCAGCAAGTTCTCTGACGGAGCTTCCCAGCTTGCTTTTATCAGACTGGGTTCCCAATCCCCGACTCTGAATTGAAACCAAAATCAGAAAGGCGCCCTAACTAGGAAAATCTAGCTCAACATTTCTGCTGTTTGTCCATCTATGAAAGCTGACATAGCATGATGTGACGACAATCCAGTTTGAGGAACACTAGATATCTGGAAGATCTCTGTAATCATGAATTGATCCAAAACATACTCTCTACACCAATGTCTGTACCTGGTGACCTTTTGTTTCTGAAATCAGTAGAATATTTGACTCTGAAAGTGTTTGAAGTACATCTGATGTATTATGATGAGATGATTAAGACTCATTAACAGATTGAGCAGATGCAATAGATTTAGTTTTATACTCCTTCATCCAAGCACACACAATCATTTTTTTGCTCATTTTCCAATTCAATTTTATGTTTTCTCTGAACCCCAATAAAGCAGTTGATTCTAATTGAGGCACGGAAAGCGTAGCTAAATGACCCTTTTACTGGACTAATAATCCAGAGAATGTGAATCTGAATTCCACCACGGTTCTCAAGGAAAGGAAAGCTATCATTCATTACCTACAGCTGAGGGTGTTTAACACAGTACACAAAGGGAACTTAACCGGTGACATTCTCCATCTGTCCCATAATGCCAGACTGGGAAGTATATTTATTATCCTTTCCAATTAAAAATGTATAATTTATTTGTGCTATTGGTCATTTAGGTTATGTTGTCATTTTCTGCCTAAGTGATAATTCCATTGTTTGCAATGTAGTTTATGATTTTTTTGAAAGAGCAATTGGCAACCATGGCAACATTATTTTTTCCAAGAGATGACAGGTATACCACAAAGTTATTGAATGTGTATTAGCACTCAAAATCTTAGTGATTTTATTTCTTGCAAATCACTTGTGGGTTTACCGATTTCTGAATGTTAGTTAAATCCTCTCTTTTTCATGAGTTTTGGGTGTCATTTATAAAGCTGTTATTTATTGTCCATTCTTAACTGCTCTTTAACTGACTGGCTTAATAGGCTACTTTCAAGAGCAGTTAAGAACTGTGGATCTGGAATCACATGTAGGATAGACCAGGCAAGGATGGCAGATTTTCATCTCTATAATGGCATTAGTGAACCAAATGTTTTTTTTTTAACAGTAATTAGTAGTTTTATGCTCATTGCTATTAAGATGAGCTTTCCAGTTCAGATTTATTAATTGAATAATTCAAGCTGATGGAATTTTAACACATTCTCAAATCTGCAGTATAAACTCAAGTGGTATTTAAACCCATGTGCACAGATCATTTATTTGGGTCTCTGGATTAAGAACCCAGTATCATTCCCAATATGCCTCCAGCTCTCCATTATCAGTTTGGACAAGTAGAATGTGGTAATTAAATTCTTCCTCCACACCCTCTGTGTTCAGTAATAAGTTAATTTCTGGAAAATGAAGGAAAATTTCTGGAATACTCAAACCTTCACATTTGGAAGTTGTTGGTCCCAACATTACCGCTGTGGCTCAATCACCAAACTAGGAGTGAAAGAACAACTTTCTCATGTTGCTCTCGGGCATTTGTTTATCTGCCACTTTCACATACCTGACCTGTTGCTTGCATAGACATCAACATATTTGATAATGAACATACAAAAATCACTGAAAGCTGATGGGAAGCTACAAAAACAAAGTGGAAAAGGGTCACGAACTGACTTTTATCTCAAGTGGGATTGTATACAAAGGGTGTAAGTTATTTTCAAATCACACAGACCTCTTGTTAGCTCCCGTTTAGGTTATTTTGGTTAGTTTTGGGTGTTGCACTTCAGAAGCAATATGTTGGCCATTGGGAACGTGGTGAGGGCAGCGCAGCACTGATCTACCAGAAAGATAACGAGACAAAAATATTCAAATTCTATTAGTATGTTGCAAAGACCATGCTTACATTCCCTTGAGTATGGAAGATTACATAGTGAGTGGGTGAAGTGTTTCAGATGATTAAAGAAACTCATAGTCTTGAAAGACAATTATTTCCTGTAGTGCAGGAAATTTCAGAACAAGGAGGCACATGTTTAGAATTAGACCTCAGCCATTTGCTGATGAGAGGAAACTTTTTTTCCCACTGTAGTAGAAATCTGGAACTCTCCATTTCTTAAAAAAAACTTGAGGCTGGGTGGGGGAATACTGTGTGTTATTGGGGTTGTAAAATTAACGTTGTAGTTTCTTTGTTAAGCAAGGTGTGTTGGGAGTTATGGAAGCAAAGGGAGTGGATGGAATTAAAGGTGTGAATCAGCCACGTCCTAGTTGACTGGTGGAAAAGACTCAAAGGGATAAATCCTTCGAGAAACCTTGGCACCAAGTGTCCTTCAGATGAAGGATATTTTCAGTTTTTAGATACACTTTAAGATCTTTCACTAGTCATCACACAACCAACAGCAGAATGTTCATTTAATGCTTGAATTTGGTATACCCTAATCCATGGGGGAATGGGTTCATTTTATCTTTATCAAAAATCCAATGGTATCTGTAAATCTTTTATTTTCATTATCTGGGCACTCATTATTCTTTGTCTTCATTTGTTGATACCCTTACCATTTATGTCCATTCAGGCGGTTTGGTAAAGAAGCTTTATTTGCCCCAAATAGACCGAGAAGTGAATTTTTTGTTTCCAAAGGGCTTGAATGGACCCAAACAGACCTGTAGGCAGACAGAGCTCAGGCCTTTGGAAAACAACTTTGCTTTTAGATTCATTCAGGCCAAGCAAAGTTTTCTTTTCCCACAGAGTGCTCAGATTCAGCATATCTACAGGTCTGTTATTGAAAAGACCTTTGGTGTTTAGGTGTTTTCGGACATGCGGATAAAAGATACTCACTCTGAGTCTGCAGTGAGATACAATAAAATGCAGTCCAGTAAAGCCTCATGATACTTGGGTTTACCATCTCTAGTTTGATACATTCCTGGATATTTAATCACGTGACATTATCACATTGCACTGTTCTGTTTACTTTATCATCAAGCCCTGAATGAAATATGCAGTATTCCAATTGCAATGAGGAGCTCAATAGATTGGCTTCCTGGAGCCAACCTATTTGGAAAATTACACTGGATAGAAAATCATGTGCTAGATAGAGGTCATTCCCAATATGCAATTATAACATTTGTAAAATAAAATATAAATACTTTAGACATTAGAAATCTGAAATAAAAGCAGAAGATGCCAAAAACGTTCAACAGTAAACTTTCACAGAGTGACCTCTTCCTTTGTTTTCCTGGTTGTATTATTGCAGGATATTCATCTCCACTACCTTTCAGTCAGACTGACCTCCAAAACACAACATTCTGTTTATTCTGTAGGGATTCTATGTATGAAATTTTAAAGGGCACTGACCACTAAGTTTTCAAACTCACTGAGGGAGCCCGCAGGACTGGGGTCTTACTAATCACACTGGAAGTGGTGAATTTGAACAAGGTTTACTCTGTCTTGCTAAAGGTTGGGTATTGCTGTAAAAAGACACATTTGGTTAAACTTTCTGTCGTGTACTTACCAGAACAATTTACAAAAAATAACAGTCAAGGGAGAGCAACATTTTTTTACTATTGTATATAAGAGAGTGCTGACTGGTTAGAAAGGGTGCAGAGGACATTTATCAGAATTGACCTGGGCTGGAGGGGCTAACCTATGATGAAAGACTGAATAGGCTGTGGCTGTTTTCCTTGCAGCAGTGAAGGTTGAGAGGGGACCTAGTAGAGGTGTATAAGTTATGAAAGATATGGACAGGGTGAATAGGAAGGCGCTTTTTCCATTAGTAGCAAGGTCAATAACTAGGGGTGTTGTTTTAAGTTAAAAGACAGAAGGCTAAGAAGAGGGTTCAGAATTGTTTTTACTCAAAGTGGTGAGGATCTGAAACTCACTGCATAAAAGGGTGGTTGAGTGGAAAACTTTCTTAAGAGTCTTTAGATATTCACTTGTGTTCCAATACTCTCCAGGGTCATGGACAAAAGCTGGGAAATGGGGTTAGTGTGGTCAGATTTTGTTATTTATTATAGGTCAAGTAGCCTCCTTCAGTGCTGCAAGTGTCAATGGAAGTGAATGCTGATTATTGGAGATGTCACCTTGGAGCGCCCACAATAAGACACTTTGACAAAATGTCTTTTTTTCAGCAATACTCTACTTCAAAGGTTGTTGTGAAGAGTTTTGGGACATCTTATGATCTGTGATTCAATGATCCAAGGGAAGTCAAAGACTCTACATAAAAGTAGTTTTTTCCTTTCTTTAATTCTGTGATTGAGAACCAAAAGTGAAAAGTGTTCCATTCCCTGTGCTGACATTTTGTTGAGCACAGAAAAATACTGGATAGCATTGAACTGCTGGTAGAAATATTTTTAAGACTTAACTTCTGTGCTATGTCTTCAGCGATTGAAGTTGAGTATTACGTATATATTAACTGTGAAACTAATTTAATCCAAGGTTTCTGTATGATTAGAGGGAAAATGAATTTTAAGTTGAAATCTTCAGCTTCAGATCAGATGTGCATTTATTCCAATTTCTTTGTGGTGTTAATGAACTCTGGGGTAATTAAATATTAATATACATTATTTCTCCTTCATTTCTGCTTCAGTCAATTATTAATTTTAATTATCTTTCTGTAAATCGGAGGCCCGTGCGTTGTGACTGATTTGCATTGGCACTCTTGAGAGTCTGCAGCAACACAATAAATACATTTTAGCAAGGCCTCGTGATACTTGGGGTTACCAACACTGGATCGATGCATTCTGGGATATTTAATCATATGATATTATTACACAGAACTTGTGTCATGCTTCATCACATGATGGTTGATCATGTGACATCTGCCCCCTTGCAAATATTATTCAGTTTACTTTATCGCTAAACCCTGAATGAAATGTGATTTTTTTTTTGTAATGCGACAAATAACATTATTTATAAATCAGAGTGGAGAAGAATGAGAGGATTTAATGATCAATAATGTTGAAATAAAAACTGCTCATGATGTTTCTACAGTATCGACCACAGTGCAGAACACCAAGCATATTAGAGTAATTCAAGAAAAACATTATCGATGCAAGTACCTTTTGAATAAAGGTTTGATCCAATTTTATACCTTTTTATAATACTGAGCAAGATGTTTAACAAAACAATAAATCATAACGGAAATCAAGCCTAATCAATTCACTAGCTCTATTACCTCAGTGTGGAAACCCAGCCTCAAGGAGCTGACGGAGCAATTCTGAAGCTGTCTGATTCCCATAATTAAATGCACCTTACAGCCTGTGGTAGAGACCAACCCTCCCTTGTTTTTGCACCTCTGTCTCTCCCTCCCTCAAGCTTTCGTCTCTCACCCTCCCTGGTTTGTGTGTCTCTATTTCTCCAGTATAAAATCTCTCTTCCTCTCAGTTTCTCTCTCTCTCTCTTTCTCTTTTTCTGAGTTGTACCTTTGACACTCGATGACTTTCCAAATGATTTTCCTTGCCACCTTGCAGCCAACAGTGTTTCCAAATGTTGGACTGACCGGAGGGATATCAGATGATGTTTGGCTCTAAGCCTCAACAAGTGGATTACAATGCATGAGTCAACCCAGCAATCGAGGACCATTTTTCCCAGTTTGCAGCAGCACTTGGGAAACTACCATCTGGGAATCAGCCAGCCAAAGCAGGATAATTCTCGCCAATACTTTATTATCACTCGATCAAAATTCTGTAATTACCTATGTAGCGGCATTATGGGATCACCTTAACCACGTGGACTGCAGCAGCTTGAGACGAAGCTCAACTTTCTCAGTGGTGATTACAGATGATCAATAAATGTTGGTCTTGACAGCAATTAATTTAAAAAAGTGTCCACTAATTTCATCCTACTGAAAAGGTTAAATCTACTGTCTATTTGCCATATTTTGCAGTACTTTGGAAACAGAGTGAGGAATGGGTAGTGTCAGGAAGCGAGACAGAGGTTTTGAGTGGATTAATGTAGGGAGCAAGGAGGCATTGAGTGATTTGGCAGGGATTTAGTAGTGGACAAATCCCCAGGTCCAGATGATTGTATCGCAGGCTGCTGTGGAGGCAAGGGAGGAAATCATAGGGATTGTAACCCAAATGTTTAATTCCTTTCTGGTCATGGAAGATGTAGCCAAGGGTTGGAAGACAGCTGATGTGGTTCCATGTTTCAAGAAGGGTACTAAAAGTAAGCCAGGGAATTACAGACCAATGAATTTCACAACAGTGAGAGGGAAACTACTGCAGAAAATTCTGATGGAGAGAAATAATCTCCAAGGTTTAGTCAGAAATAGCATGCCTTTGTCAGACAGAGGTCATGCCTAATGAATCTAGTTGAACAGTTAACCAAGTGTATACATGAGGTCGGAGTAGTTTATGTGGATTTCAGCAAAGCCTTTGACAAGGTCCTATGTGGGAGACTGAAAAAGATGAAAGCTCACGCTATCCAGGGCAACTTGGTTAGTTAGCTTAGTGGTAGGAGGCAGAGTGGAGGTATAAGGCTATTTGTGTGACTGAAGCCCAGTGGCATTTCATAGGGATTTGTGCTGGGTCCCTTATTGTTCGTGATTAGGAGTTGGTTTGCGATACAGAGTGAGGTCAACAATGGGGGTTCAATTCCTGCAACAGCTGAGGTTACAATGAAGGACTCTCATTCTCAACCTCTTCCCTCACTGAGGCATGGTAACCCTCAGTTTCAACCATCACCAGTTATCTCTTATGAGAGCATCTCCATGGGTCTGGTGAGACTGTAGTGACTTCAATATATAAATGATGTAGATGAGAATGTGGGTGGGATGATAAATACGTTTGCAGATGGCACAAAGATTAGCCAAATTGACAGTGTGGAAGAAGATTGGCGATTACAGGAGAATGTAAATGATTAATCAAATGGGAAGATCAGTGGCAGTTCAAGTGTAACCCTGAAAAGTGTGAGGTGATGCACTTTGGAAGAAATAACAATTCAAGGGAGTTTGTGGGCGGCACGGTGGCACAGTGGTTAGCACTGCTGCCTCACAGCGCCAGAGACCCGGGTTCAATTCCCGCCTCAGGCGACTGACTGTGTGGAGTTTGCATGTTCTCCCCATGTCTGCGTGGGTTTCCTCCGGGTGCTCCGGTTTCCTCCCACAGTCCAAAGATGTGCAGGGTCAGGTGAATTGGCATACTAAATCGCCCATAGTGTTAGGTTATGGGTAAATGTATGGGTGGGTTTCGCTTCGGCGGGTCGGTGTGGACTTGTTGGGCTGAAGGGCCTGTTTCCACACTGTAATATAATATAATATAATCTAATCTAAATCTAATCTACTCAATGAATGTCAGGATACTAGGAAGCTCAGAGGAATCTTTGGGTGTTTGTTCACATTCCTGAAGGTGGCAGGTGAGGTTATTAGGGCAGTTAAGAATGCATGTAGGATACTTGCTTTTATCAGTCAAGCTGTAAATTATAAGAGCACAAAGCTTATGTTAGAGCTGAACAGGGCTTTGGCTAGGCCACAGTTGGAGTTTTGTCTCCACACTACTGAAAGGATGTAATTGTACTGGAGAGGGTGCAGAGGAGATTCACTTGGCTGTTGCCTGGGATAGAAGGGAGGCTGAATAAGCTTGGGCTGTTTTCTTTGGAGAGTAAAGCTTGATGGGGGAATCTTATCAAGGTGTACAAGATTATCAGGGACATGGAGAAGGTGAATAGAATGCAGGTGTTCCCATTAATTTTAGTGTAATTTTGGTGGTGTAGACTTAATGGGCCAAAGGGCCCTTTCGGTACTAGTTAATTCTGTAATACACCAGACCAAACACCAAATTTATGTTACAATCTGACAATGCATGAGTAACCTTTTTAAAGTTGATGAGGTGTGAGATCCCGGGTACTTACAAAGAGAATAAAGTGACAAGGTTCCATGATTTAGGACAAACTAACAAATATTACCATTTGAAGTAGAACAGTAAATGATCTCTAAAATGTAGTCAAGATGGACCTCATGGATTCCCACAGTGACTCATCACATCTCACTGCATTCTCACAAGGGATTCCAATTTTTCTTTTGAAGACATTGCTTCGGATCTCATTTGAACAGTTCCCCTTTCTCGGGGGAATCTATAATAATATTACAGCCTAGGAGTCATGAATTTTGTTTTTGTTTTATGATTGCCAAAGCAGGCAGTGTATCACAGGGATGGATGTGTTGGCTGACCAATGGCTGGAGAGTTGGGCATGTCATATGATGAAACCTCAACTCATTTGACTGAGATAGTAAGCACACAAACTCCTCTTCTGTCTTTTGCCTCAACATTCATGTCTACCCAGTGTAGTTAAGGTGCTGACCATTAGCTTCTGAAGAAGAAACCGGATAGGTAGATGTGGAACTGGAAGTTGCCAGAATTGACACTGACTGAGATAATCAAATCATTCCATTGGAATGTATGGTTCTGCCTTCAGGTGTTTTTTTTTTATTTGTGTATGGGATGTGGGTAATCCTGGTTGTGCCAACATTTATTACCCACACTTAATTTCCCAGACAACAGTTAAGAGTCAGTCACATTACTATGGATCTTGTGTCACATGCAGGCCAGATTGGATAAGGACAGCAGATTTCCTTCCTGAAAGGAGAATATGACCTAGAAGGGTTTTTACAATAATTGACTGTTATATGACTGCCATTAAACCAGCTTGTGTATAGAAGAAAACGGGTGAAAATTGAAAAGTAAGCGGATAAGCTTCTGAAAGTTTGCTCACATGATACATACTTATTCCCTGAGAAGATTAGCTGTATTTCATCTGGAGTCATAGAGTCATAGAGATGTACAGCATGGAAAAAGACCCTTCGGTCCAACCCGTCCATGCCGACCAGATATCCCAACCCAATCTAATCCCACCTGCCAGCACCCAGCCCATATCCCTCCAAACCCTTCCTATTCATACACCTAACCAAATGCCTCTTAAAAGTTGCAATTGTACCAGCCTCCACCACTTCCTCTGGCAGCTCATTCCATACATGTACCACCCTCTGCGTGAAAACGTTTCCCCTTAGGTCTCTTTTATATCTTTCCCCTCTCACCCTAAACCTATGCCCTCTAGTT
>NC_057733.1:7377804-7379698 GCF_004010195.1 Chiloscyllium plagiosum
TATCTACCTGCGACTCCACTTTCAAGGAGCTATGAACTGCACTCCAAGGTCTCTTTGTTCAGCAACACTCCCTCGGACCTTACCATTAGGTGTATAAGTCTTGCTAAGACTTGCTTTCCCAAAATGCAGCACCTTGCATTTATCTGAATTAAACTCCATCTGCCACTTCTCAGCCCATTAACCCATCTGGTCCAGATCCTGTTGTAACCTGAGGTAACCCTCTTCGCTGTCCACTACACCTCCAATTTTGGTGTCATCTGCAAACTTACTAACTGTAACTCTTAAGTTGCTGTCCAAATCATTTATGTAAATGACAAAAAGTAGAGGACCCAGCACCGATCCTTGTGGCACTCCACTGGTCAGAGGCCTCCAGTCTGAAAAACAACCCTCCACCACTACCCTCTGTCTACTACCTTTGGCTAGTTCTCCATGTATTCCGTGAGATCTAATCTTGCTAATAAGTCTCCCATGGGGAACCTTGTCGAATGCCTTACTGAAGTCCATATTGATCACATCTACCGCTCTACCCTCATCAATCCTCTTTGTTACTTCTTCAAAAAACTCAATCACGTTTGTCAGACATAATTTCCCACACACAAAGCCATGTTGACTATCCTTAATCAGTCCTTGCCTTTCCAAATACATGTACATCCTGTCCCTCAGGATTCACTCCAACAACTTGCTCACAACTGACGTCAGGCTCACTGGTCCATAGTTCCTTGGCTTGTCCTTACCATCCTTCTTAAACAGTGGAACTACGTTAGCCAACCTCGAGTCTTCCAGCACCTCACCTGTGACTATCAATGATACAAATATCTTAGCAAGAGGCCCAGCAATCACTTCTCCAGCTTCCCACACAGTTCTAAGGTACACCTGATCCTGGGGATTTCTCCACCTTTATTCGTTTCAAGACATCCAGCACTTCCTTCTTTGTAATATGGACATTTTGCAAAATGTCACCATTTATTTCCCTACAGTATATATTCAATATCCTTTTCCACAGTAAATACTGATGCAAAATACTTGTTTATAGCATCTCCCCATTTTCTGTGGCTTCACACAATGCCTGCCTTGCTGATCTTTCACGGAACCTATTCTCTCCCTAGTTACCCTTTTGCCCTTAATGTATTTGTAAAAACCCTTTGGATTCTCCTTAATCCTATTTGCCAAAGCTATCTCATGTCCACGTTTTGCCCTCCTGATTTCCCTCTTAAGTATAATCCTACTGCCTTCATACTCTTCTAAAGATTCACTTGATCTATCCTGTCTGTACCAGACATATGCTTCCTTCTTTTTCTTAACCAAACCCTCAATTTCTTTAGCCATCCAGCATTCCCTATACCTAACAGCCTTCCCTTTCACCCTAAGAGGAATATACTTTCTCTAGATTCTCGTTATCTCATTTCTGAAGGCTTCCCATTTTCCAGCCGTCCCTTTACCTGCGGACATCTGCCCCCAATCAGCTTTCGAAAGTTCTTGCCTAATATCGTCAAAATTGGCCTTTCTCCAATTTAGAACTTCAACTTTTAGATCTGGTCTATCCTTTTCCATCACTATTTTTAAACTAATGGAATTATGGTCACTGGCCCCAAAGTGCTTCCCCACTGACACCTTAGTCACCTGCCATGCCTTATTTCCCAAGAGTAGGTCAAGTTTTGCACCTTCTCTCGTAGGTACATCAACATGCTGAATCAGAAAATTTCTTGTACACACTTAACAAATTCTTCTCCATCTAAACCCTTAACAGTAGGCAGTCCCAGTCTATGTTTGGAAAGTTAAAATCCCCTATCATAACCATCCTATTATTCTTACAGATAGCTGGATCTCCCTACAAGTTTGTTTCTCAATTTCCCTCTGACTGTTAGGGTGTCTATAATACAATCCTAATAAGGTG
>NC_057733.1:7379774-7392409 GCF_004010195.1 Chiloscyllium plagiosum
CCATCCCTGAGCCATGTTTCTGTAATTGCTATGATATCCCAGTCCCATGTTCCTAACCATGCCCTGAGTTCATCTGCCTTCCCTGTTAGGCCCCTTGCATTGAAATAAATGAAGTTTAATTTATTAGTCCTACCTTGTCCGTGCCTGCGCTGACTGTTTGACTCGCTTCTGTTCTCAACCGAACCAATCTCAGATTGAGCTCTTTCCTCACTATCTCCCTGGGTCCCAACCCCGCCCCCCGCTTACTAGTTTAAATCCTATTGAGAAGCTCTAGCAAATTTCCCTGCCAGTATTTTAGTCCCCTTCCAATTTAAGTGCAATCAGTCCTTCTTGTACAGGTCACTTCTACCCCAAAAGAGCTTCCAATGATCCAAAAATGTGAATCCTTCTCCCATACACCAGCTCCTCAGCCATGCATTCATCTGCTCTATCCTCCTATTCCTGCCCTCACTAGCTCGTAGCACCAGCAGTTATCCAGATATTACTACCCTTGAGGACCTCCTTTTTAAATTCCTGTCTAACTCTCTGTAATCTCCCTTCAGAATCTCAACCTTTTCCCTTCCTATGTCGTTAGTTCCAATGTGGACAATGACTCTTGCTGGCCCCTCTCCCCCTTGAGAACAGTCTGCACCCTCTCTGAGACATCCTTGATCCTGGCACCAGGGAAGCAACACGCCATTCTACTTTATCGCTGCTGGTCACAGAAATATCTGTCTGTATCTCAGACTACAGAATCCCCTAACACAATTGATCTCTTGGAAGCCGACGTACCCCTCGTTGCATTCGAACCAATCTCAATACCAGAAACTAGGCTGTTTGTGCTACGTTCCCCTGAGAATCCATCACTCCCTACATTTTCCAAAACAGCATACTTGTTTGAAATGGGTATATCCACAAAAGACTCCTGTACCAGCTGCCTATCTCTCTTACCTTTCCTGGAGTTAACCCATCTATGTGACTGTATCTGAGACATCCCCCCCCCCCCCCTTTCTATTCTCTACAGACCCAGAAAATAACACCATCTTATTCGTCTACAAACACTGCCCCAGGTGAAATTAATAGTTATGGCTTATATTTTAAGTTTAATCAAGAGATATATCTCCAAAAACGTATAATCAAGAATGAACCCACTCTACTCACTACTGCAAACTTTCTGTAGGCCACACTTAAAAACAAGGATTAGCTTATCTGATTCTGTGCTGTGAACTTCACCCAATAGTTCCTCCAAGATCACTTGTGAATTTCACTGTTCGTTAATTTTCCCAGACGAACTCCAATGTCCAGCGATACATGAATTCAAACAGCAAAGGCAGCGTCATTTTCTTTTTTTCTCACACTCTCACACTCTCTCTCTCTCTCTCTCTCTCTCTCTCTCTCTCTCTCCTGCACTGACCTCAACATGGGAGTACGGTACTGATAGGAAAGATTATTTATAGTCTGAGGAAGAATGTTGGGGTGAATGAATCTTGTCTGCTTCTGTGCTTCTCCGTGCGTACTTAAGATGGCATTAACCATTTGGATAAAAAAAATATAATTGTACACAAATGAATACTAA
Source organism: Chiloscyllium plagiosum (assembly GCF_004010195.1). Lineage (NCBI taxonomy): Eukaryota > Metazoa > Chordata > Chondrichthyes > Orectolobiformes > Hemiscylliidae > Chiloscyllium > Chiloscyllium plagiosum. The sequence goes on from NC_057733.1 coordinate 7,381,330, forward strand.
GTGGACAACAGCTTTAGGTACATGAGGTCAAATTTCTTAATCAGTACCCCACCATCCCACGGCTAGTTCACTAAACAGTTAAATTTAAGATTAACCTTGTAAAGTTATTCTTAAGGTAGCTGATAACTTACTCGAATTGAATAAACTGACCAGCTTGAACTATATCTTAAACCAGTAAATTGTCTGGAAAGCTCTAAGTATGCAGAAAATGAATGTACCTTTTGCAAGCTGACATCACTTCATTAAATATTTAAATTATGAAGGGATTAGGTACAACAGACGAGCACAAAATGTTCCCACTCACTGAGTGCAAAACCAGAGCCATAACTATAAGACTTACACTAATAAATCCAATGAGGAGTTCAGGTGAAACCTCTTTATCTCGGCAGTATTTGAAATGTGGAACCAGCTACAACGTGGAGTGATTGCAACAGATAGCCAATGTGACGAACTCTGCAGAAACAATGACTTTGAACAGAGAGAAACCTCATGAAGCCAATAAAGAAAATTGATGGACAAAATTAGAATCTTTTTATTGTGGCAAACCAACTAAAATCAACAATTACTGAAAAGAGAGACATGTTACCAAACGCAAATTGCCTTGTATTCATTAGGACAAATGCAAAAATGCCAAATTCTACATGATCACGGCAATTTATACCTCAAGATAAAAGGGCACTGATTAGTTAGGGTGTTGCCATGATGAAAGTAACATAGGTTTCCGCAGCTTACTGTGTAATTCAAAACAAATACAAGGCTTGATATATTCCTTCTGTTTACAGAGGAGGGGTTCCTGCATGTGAAAGAATGTTGCCTTTGGCTAGTGTCCACTGTTATTTGTGGTTCTGTGGTATTGCTAGATGTGGGTAGCATATGCAGAATGGTCATGAGTGCACTAATTGCTCCACCAACAACCAATATAAGACAATCAGCCAAACCTGGAACATGGCTCATTTCTGCTAACTAGAAGACTACCTTAGTAGACTACTCATGATGTGGAAGTCCCATTGTTGGACTGGGGTGGACAAATTAAAAATCACACAACACCAGGTTTACATCCAACAGGTTTATTTGGAAGCACTAGCTTTTGGAGTGCTGCTCCTTCGTCAGCAGCAGCGCTCCGAAAGCTAGTACTTCCAAATAAACCTGTTGGACAATAACCTGTGTGTGATTTTTAACTTTGGTAGACTAATATAAAAATAAGGGAAACATGTAGATGAAGGGTCACACTTACCTCAGCTGCTTTTGGAAATTTAGGGAGGTAAGAATTTATGGTCATCCTCTGTGGATCTAACTTGTGTATGAGAAACATTGACAAGCAAATGAGACAAAGAAGTAAAATGTGTTGATTAGCAGGAATATGGAGAGTGTTCGGAAAGCAACAACGCAAAAATTATTTAATAAGAACATGGTTTAGACAAGAAAAATATTTACACAGAAGGGCCAAGAGAAACAATTCCAAATGTCTGGATATTCTCAACCACATCATCTTCCTTCAAAGATATTCCGTTATTGTCCATCATTAAGGAATTTGCCCATGTTATTGCATGCAGTACCAATCCAATAGGCATCTCTTCCTATAATGCTGTGGGTCTGGTGTCACATATGGGACAGATTAGGTAAGGATGGAAGATTTCCTTCCCATAAGGAAATGTTTCCCAAGTATTCATCCTTGTCTTCCAATTTCTCATCCACATCTGGCCCTTGGTTAAAATCATCCAACATCAATAAGTCAAGTTCTACGTCTAACCAAGAGATCCTTTTGCATCTCAACCATTTTCCTTGATCTCTCCATCCCTGAATCTGTCAAGTTGCATATCTGCCATCCAGTCCTGGATTTACCCTGATGTTCACTCATTAAGTAATTGCAAGCTCAGACAATGATTTTCACCCCTTGTCATACAGTCCATTCTTTGTCTCAGCCTCAGATGAGCTGGTCACAATCCTCAGAATTTGACTTTCAGTTGGATCTTCATCACAAATCCTCTTCCTTACAAAGACAGCCTGATTCAACCTCAATTAAAAACATCATTCTGAGCCGCTACCTCAGCCCGTCCATAGTAAAAAGCCTGAGATATATTTCACGATCTCTAATTCAGCAGCATCAAGGTTGGCTTGTTGGCCTAGATGTCTCAGTGCTTCAGTTTTTACACCTCACTTATTGCCACGTGCTCGTTGACCTGGTCTTTTTGATAGTCGGCATTGGCTTTGAATGACCCAACAGCTCAAACTGAATCTTTTTGTCATTGTCTTTATATCTTCCAATTGCCTTTCCCCTCCATTACTTTGTAAACTTCTCCCAGCCTCAAACTCCCACTTCCTAAATTCTCTTCTTCAAATTCCAACCTCTTGCATTTTCATCCCTTACTTGTTATTTTTCAGATTGTCTATCAGTTATCAATCAGTTTCCCTCCTCAGACCCTCAGAGGCTATCTTCCCTCTATTGCATTCTTCACTGAATTCCATCGTGTTGCTCCTGGCCTTTGATTAACCTTCAGAACTTCTTGTTCTGTGCCTATGTGACCGTTCCTCAACATTCCCCTGTCAAGGAGTTCAGGGCATTCCTCCTGAGTTTGGCTGTAATTCTAAGTTGCTGTTGTTGATTAAATATCAGTGTACATACAAATAGTGATCTGAATTCAGATCATCCTAATCTGTTGTCCAGTGCTGAAATGTTGCAGCTGAGAGATTGATGTTAAAACAAAGTCTATTCCTGCATTTTAAAACACTTTATATAAGATGCAAATTTCAACCCAGAACATATCATAGAAACCCTGTAATGCCGAAGCAGGCCGTTCAGCTCACTGACCCTTCAAATAGCATCCCACCCAGACCCAACCCCTCACCCTATCCATTTAACTCCGTATTTCCCATGGTTAATCTGCCTAACCTGTATATCCCTGGATACTGTGGGCAATTCAGCATGCCCAATCCACTTAACTTGCACATCTTTGGACTGTGGGAGAAAACCAGAGCATCTGGTAGAAATCTATGCAGACACAGGCAGAATGTGTAAACTCCATACAATCGCCCGAAGCTAGAATCAAGCCTGAGTCGCTGACACTGATTCAGCAGTGCTAATTACTGAGCCATTATCGCTGGCCCTTCAGAACAGCATTAGGCCACTCAGCCCACTGAGTCTGCCCCAATATTTGATCATGGTTGATACGTTTCTCATCCCATTCTCCTGTCTCCTCCCCATAGCCGTTGACCCTCTTACTCATCAGGAACCTATCACTGTCTGAAATACACGCAGTGACCTGGCCTCCACAACCTTCTGTGGCAATGAGTCCCATGGGTTCACCATCCTCTGCCTCAAGAAATGCCTCCTCAACTCAGTTCGAAAGAGTCATCTCTTTATTCTGAGGCTGTGCCCCTGGGTCGTAAAGACGCTCCTACCAGTGAAAACATCTTCTCCACACCCAGTCTATCTCAATATCCTGTAAGTTTCAACCAGATCCCCCCCTCATCCTTCTAAACTCCATCGAGTACAGACCCAGCGTCCTCAACCACTCCTCATATGTCAAGCCCTTCATCCTCAGGATTATTCTTGTAAAACTCCCCTGGACTCCCTCCATGACCAGTACATTGTTCCCTAGATATGGGACCCAAACTGCACACAATATTCCAAATGCACTCTGATCAGAGCCTTATACAGCCTCAGCAGTACATCTCTCCTCTTGTATTGTAGCCTAAAACGTATACCAACATTGCACCTGTCTTCCTAACCACCAACTGAAACTCATGTCGTCATTAATAGAATCCTGAACTGGGACTCGCAAGTCCCTTTGCACTTTAGATTTCTGTAGCCTTTCCCCAGTTAGAAAATATTCTATATCTCTGTTGTTCCGACCAAAATGTACTGCCTCATACCTTCCCACACTGTATTCCATCTGCCACTTCTTTGCCCACTCTCCTAGTCTGTCCAAGTCCTTCTGCAGCCTGTCCACTTGCCCAACACTACCTGTCCCTCCACCTTTCTATGTGTCACCTGCAAACCCAGCAATGATGTCCTCAGATACTCTGTGTAGATCGTTAATATATAACATGAATTGTTGTGGTCCAAAAACTGACCACTTTGGGACTTCACTAGTCCCCTTGTCAAAGTCGTGCTGACTCAGCCCTATTTCACCATGCACTTCCAAGTACTCTGCAATCTCATCCTTAATAATGGACTCCAAAGTCTGACCAATGACCAAGGTCAGGCTAACCAGCCAATAGTCTTTGGTCTTCTGCCTCCCTCCCTTCCTAAACAGAGCTGTTACATTAGCCATTTTTCAGTCCTCTGGGACCCTCCCTGACTCCAGTGAATCCTGAAAGATCATCAATAATGTCTCCACGATGCCCTCAGCCATATCCTTCAGAACTCTAGGGTGGAGTCCATCTGGTCCGAGGTAATTTATCCTCCTTTGGACCTTTCAGCTTCCCCAGCACCTTCTCCTTAGTGATAGCAACTACTCTCTTCTCTACCTCATGACTCTCTTGAAGCAGTTCCTTGTTCCAGCTCTACACCAGCCCCTACCCACAACTCTTTCTCTGAAATATCTAAGATATCATTGGTGCTGCTTCCCTCTCTCATGTGGAATTGGAAAAGTTCATCCATTTTGCTTCCAATTTCCAGCCAGCTCTTACCTTTACCTGACTCCTCCCTTCCCTTTTCTACTTCCATTTCTGGGGATAGACTGGCCACTAATGTCCACTTTGAACTCACCATCTCCCAAATTTACTGAACTATACGTCCTCACACCCTGCTTCCTGTAAAGACTCCATTCCATTCTCCCAGTTCCTCCATCTCCATTGCGAGACATTATTCCAATGTGGCCTATTTTGATAAAGCAGCCTCCAAAATGTCCACCTTCTTCCTCAACCAAGGATTCCACAGCACCGTTGTCAACAGAGCCCTCAACCGGGTCCAACCCATCTCCTGCATTTCTGCCCTCACCCCCTCTCTTCCCTTCTGCAACAGCAATGGGATTCCCCTTGTCCTTACCTACCATCCCACTATCATCCATATCTAAAGGATCATCACCTCCAGCAAGATGCCACCAACAGACACATGTTGCCCTCTCCTCTCTTCTCCGACTTCTGCAGGGACCATTCCCTCTGGGAAATCCTGGTCCACATTTCCTTCACTCCTAATACCTTCCCCTGCAACCGCTGAAGTTGCAACATTTACCTGCCCATTTACCTCCTCCCTCCTCAGTATCCAAGGGCCCAACTAGGTGTTGTTCACCTGCACTTCTCACAATCTAGTCTACATGCATTCACTGCTCACAACGTGGTCTCTGCTGCATTGGGGAAATGAAGTGTAGACTGGGTAACTGGTTTGCAGAACATCTATGTTTTATTTGCAAAAAGACCCTGAGCTTCCCATTACCTGCCACTTTAACACCTCACTCTGTTCCCTGGCCAACACCTCTGTCTCAGGCTGGCTGCAGTGCTCCAGCGAAGTTCAGTGCAAGCTGGAAGAACAGCACCTCATTTTCCACTTGGGGACCCTGCAACCCTTCGAGAGGGTAATTAAGAGTCAACCATGTTGTTATGCATCTGGAGTCACATGTAGGCCAGACCAGCTAAGGATGGCAGATTTCCTTCCTTAAAAGGACATTAGTGAACCAGATGGGTTTTTCTGACAATCAACAATGGATTCATGGTCATCATTAGACTCTTAATTCTAGATATTTATTCAAATTCCACCATCTGCCGTGGCTGGATTCGAACATGGGTCCCCAGAACGTTATCTTTGTCTCTGGATTAATAGACCAGCAATGACACTGTGAGGCCATTGCCTTCCTTCCACTCAATATCGAGTTCAATAATTTTAAGGCCTGACTCCCCCATATCCTAGCCCCCTACCATGACACACACCAGGCCTTATTATCACGTTGTGTTCCATTACATGCTGCCCATTGTTAGCCACTAACCATCTCCATTACCAGCTATTCACCTTCCCAGCCAGATTGGTATCCCTTCCTTTGTCTGTCTAACTCCTCTTCTCTCTCTTTGGGCTCCATCCCCCTCCCCCCACCTTATCATCTGAATTTTCCTAGCTGCCATCAGTTCTGAGGAAGGGTGACTGGACCCAAAATGTTAACTCTGATTTCTCTTCATAGATGCTGCCAGACCTGCTGAGCTTTTCCAGCAATTTCCAATTTTTACTGTTAAAGTTCTGGTATGCTGCTGCTGTCTTGCATTGTGAAAACTGATGCAAAGTATCTATTCAGTTCCTCCCCCATTTCTTTGTTCCCCATTATTACTTCTCCAACCTCATTTTCCAGCACTCCAATGTTCACTATTGGCTCTCTCTTAACTTTTAGACATCTCAAAAAATCTCTTGGAAGCTTCTTTTATATTACTAGCCATCTTACCCTCATATTTCATCTTCACCCCCCCCCCCCACCGCCCCCCCAACCACAGGCATTGAGAGGAATATTAGAGCTATTGAACAACACCTGGAAACTAAACTCTGAGTTCATGATGAGAAAGCTACAGAAGGAAGGATAGGAGACACAGCACGGACTCCCACTCTGATCATTTTTTCTTCAAGAAGAAAAATACCAATTTGTAAGATGTGACCCCTGGACACAACTTGCACCTTAGTGACGCACTGGATGTGCGAATGAGTTTGTGTCAATCTCCAACTCATCTATCCTGCTTTTGTGAGTTGATCAGTCAGTGACAGGAAGTTGAGACTGGACAGCACAAATAACCAATTAAGCACAGTGTCAAGATCTCAATCAAAGTGTCAAGATCTCAATCAGTTCTAATCATGACAGTGAAAGACAAAGCCTTTCATTGGGGATTGTATTTGTCACTTCCTATAATTTACACTCTCGAATGGCTCTTCATCTTTCCTGGCTTCCAATGTTCGATAGGAAAAAGTGAGGACTGCAAATGCTGGAGATCAGAGTCAAGAGGGTGGTGCTGGAAAAAAAAGCATAAGCCCTTCATCAGGATTCCTGATGAAGGGCTTTTGCCCAAAACATTGATTCTCCTGCTCTTCAGATGCTGCCTGACCTGCTGTGCTTTTCCAGCAGCACACTCTTGACTTCCAATGTTCGATGCAAAGGGAACGTTGTGCATGACTTTCTGTCCAAGGAACTCATGTTCTCTTGTTAAAGGAATGAGAAAGCAAGGAGAACAAAAAAAAAGTGGTTGAATCAAACCAGAGCAAAATCGCCCTGAAGAAACCAACCATCATTTTCTATTGTTAGCATCCCTGACTGTTTGTGTCTCACTGAATCATGGCTGACTGCAGTAATTTTGTTCCAGGGTGGAGTGAGGAGGCAGAACCCAAGTCTACCTCTGCTGGATGGGGGTTGAACCCCTTGCTGTTACTGCTGTTCTGAAGTACACACTGGCCAACTAGCCAATAGGGTGAACCATTTCCAAGAGTGTCCCATACTCCGGCCCTAGGTTCCATGGTTACATCCAAGCAGCTGTTGATCAGAGATCCAATATGTTTGACATATTCAGCCTTTTTCCAACAATCCACCTCCGACAGCTTAAATGAACAGACAAAGGTGAGACAAGTGGTTTTCGATGTAGACAAATGCGAGTACATTCGCTTTGAAACCAGAAGGAATAGCAAAGGGTACATTTGAAAGGTCAGAAAACTGGAAACAGCAGAAGGCCAAAGAGATTTGGAGCTCTGTGTGCATGGATCATTAAAATGTTAGTGATTGCCAGGTAAATGGAATACTGGCTGTTACGTGGAAAGGACTACAATACAATGTCAGACCAAATCCTGCTTCGATTCATTTTTTCACTGGTTAGACCAAACCTGGAGTTCTGCAAACCACACACTTGGAAGAAAGACAATCTGGATTGACTGGAATGACACCTGAATTCTAACATTAAGTTACACAAAACAGGTCGTCATGTTTCCTTGAGTTTAGATGTTTAACACATGGTTTGATGAAAGCTTTCAACATATTATGGGAAACAGTGAGTAATTGAGAGAAGCTGTTCTTGCTAGTTTGGACACATTGGGTCTATAAGATGTGGAGGTGCCGGTGTTGGACTGGGGTGGACTAATGAATCTTAATTTCAGAATCAGCATTTACTGTAGCATCAAGCTTTCGGAGTGCTGCTCCTTCATCAGGTAGCTAGTCGAATAGGATCATAGGTTTGTTCATAAAAATCCATCACTATGTATTATATATTATGTACTTCCAAATAAACCTGTGGGACTATAACCTGGTGTCATGTGATTTTTAACTTTGTCTACCCCAGTCCAACACTGTGTCTACAAGGCACAATCAACAAATTTGAATCAAGCCTTTCAGGAGTGAAATTGGAAAACACTTCCTCGTGCAAAATGTGGTCAAAGTTTGGAACTCTCTTCCACAAGTAGAAAATAATGCTACAGCAAACGTTGATTCTGAAACTAAGATTCGGTAGAGTTTTGTTATCAACGAAATTAAAGAATATGAAGCAAAGGCAAAAACATTACAGCACAGGAGAGAGAATAGCCTATTGATATTATCACTGGACTATTAATCTAGAACCCAGGTAATATTCTGGCGACCTGAGTTCATATCCCGCACAAGCAGATGGTGGAATTAGAATTAGAATTAGAATTCAATCTAAAAAATCCACAATTAAATGTCTAACAATGACCATGAATCTATTACCAATTGTTGGAAAAACCCATCTGGTTCACTAATGTCCTTTAGGGAAGGAAACTGCCATCCTTACCTGGCCTACATGTGACTCCAGACCCACAGCAATGTGGTTGACTCCGAACTGCCCTCTGGGCAATTATGGATGGGTAATAAATGCTGGCCTAGCCTGCGATGCCCACATCTCCTGACTGAATAATTTAAAAAGAGACCATTTGGCCCATCGTGTTAATACCAATGCTTCAAATCAGGATTCTGTGCTGTTCTCCAATCCTTTTCCCATAACTATATGTTTAATTTCGATCTAGATCACCCATAATCTCAATGAATCATAAAGAGGGCTCACCGGGGATGAGGGCTTTCTACTGTTTCTATGTTCCTTGCACATCCGTAATCATCATTATCATAGACCATCAGTAACTGTAGTGTTATTGGTGATCAGTGATCAAGATAACCAATAGGATCAGGTGAAAGTAGACAAAAAGGAAAATGAGTTTAGATCAGAGTGGTGCTGGAAAAGCATAGCAGGTCAGGCACTGCTGCCTCACAGCACCAGAGACCCGGCTTCATTTCCCGCCTCAGGCGACTCTGTGTGGAGTTTGCTCATTCTCCCCGTGTCTGCGTGGGTTTCCTCCGGGTGCTCCAGTTTCCTCCCACAGTCCAAAGATGTGCAGGTTAGGTGAATAGGCCAAGCTAAATTGCCTGTAGTGTTAGGTGAAGGGGTAAATATAGGGGAATGGGTCTGGATGGGTGCACTTTGGCAGGTCGGTGCAGACTTGTTGGGCTGAAGGGCCTGTTTCCACACTGTAAGTAATCTAATCTAAACATCCGAGGAGAAGGAAAATCAATGCTTTGGGCAAAAGCCCTTCATCAGGAATGGAGGCAGGGTGGAGGGATAAATGAGAGTGGGGGTGGGGGCGGGGGTGGGGCTGGGGAGAAGGTAGCAAAGAGTACAATGGGGGTGGGGATGGAGGTGATAGGTCAGAGAGGATAGGTGGGAAGGAAGATTGGCAGGTAGGACAGGTCATGAGGGCGGTGCTGAGCTGGAGTAAGGTGAGGGGGGAGGGGAAATGAGGAAACTGGTGAAGTCCACATTGATGCCCTGGGAAATGAGCTGGTGCAATGAGCCTGTCCCATATCCTCATGGTGCCACTTCAGTACACCATAGCTTCCAGCACTCCCTTCTTTCTATTCATCCCTACAGAAGCAGGCCTTTCAGTCTATCGAGTCCCTTCAAAGATTGGTCATGCAGTTTCCTGGGAGAGCCACCAAACTGTAGGGTGGTTTTGAAGGAACATTGCCTCCAGAGGTAGGAGAGACATGAAAGTTTCCAGTAAACCACGGTGGGAATGGCATCCCACATTACCCATGGAAATTACTCAACTTTTTCTTGCGTACTCAGTAAATCTGCACTCACTGTACAACTCTCTTTTTGGAAAAAAAAGCCTTTAGGCATCCAGGTGTGAGTTTTATATTAACTCACTCCTAGTACTGCTTCATTCACTTGATTTCAATAAACTATTCTTGGGTTCCAAATCTAATTATTTCACCACTCGAAAGAACCCAATTAAATATCCTTGCAGTTTCAGTTTTCCGAGTGTTAATTGTCCCAAGTCTCTCGGATTGTGATACAAAGGGTCCCAAACAAAGAATCACTAATCCATCTCGCCACTTTTCCCTGGAGCTAGATATCACCAAACAAGTGAAGACACCTCAACTGGGATGGGCCAGGATTTGTTGAGATTCTGGGTGGCAGATGGGGAGGATTGGGATAAAATATGGGGTTGATTTCAGGAGGGGACCGTGGTTTCTGAGGCCAAGGAGGGGTACATCAATTACAAAGGCCTCACCAGTGGTCCCAGAGCTGCCAGGGGGGAGGTTGCCCTCTGATTGCCAAGACAAGATGGTGGCATACTGCTATGTGGACCAAGAATCCAGGCTCTGAAATTCTGGGAACATTTGTGTTGAAAGTCCATCACAGCAGCTGGCAGAGTTTAAACTCAATCAATAAAAACCCATCCGGGTCACTAATGACCCTCAAGGAAGACAATCTACCATTGTTATCCACGTGTGACTCCAAATCCACAGCAATGAATAAGTAATCTTTACAAGTTAAGGCAAATTAGGGAGAGGCAAAAAATGCAGGACTTACTGGTGACATGTCATAGAGTCACAGTCATAGAGATGTACAGCATGGAAACAGACCCTTCGGTCCAACCTGTCCATGCCGACCAGATATCCCAATACAATCTAGTCCCACCTGCCAGCACCCGGCCCATATCCCTCCCTTCCTATTCATATACCCATCCAAATGCCTCTTAAATGCTGCAATTGTACCAGCCTCCAGCACTTCCTCTGGCAGCTCATTCCATACTGAAAATGTGTTGCTGGAAAAGCGCAGCAGGTCAGGCAGCATCCAGGGAACAGGAGAATCGACGTTTCGGGCATAAGCCCTT
>NC_057733.1:7392464-7425641 GCF_004010195.1 Chiloscyllium plagiosum
GCACCCGGCCCATATCCCTCCAAACCCTTCCTATTCATATACCCATCCAAATGCCTCTTAAATGTTGCAATTGTACCAGCCTCCACCACATCCTCTGGCAGCTCATTCCATACACGTACCACCCCCTGCGTGAAAAAGTTGCCCCTTAGGTCTCTTTTATATCTTTCCCCACTCACCCTAAACCTATGTCCTCTAGTTCTGGACTCGCCCACCCCAGGGAAAAGACTTTGTCTATTTATTCTATCCATGCCCCTCATAATTTTGTAAACCTCTATAAGGTCACCCCTCAGCCTCCGACGCTCCAGAGAAAACAGCCCCAGCCTGTTCAGCCTCTCCCTATAGCTCAGATCCTCCAACCCTGGCAACATCCTCGTAAATCTTTTCTGAACCCTTTCAAGTTTCTTCTGAGGAAGAGTCCTCAACCTGAAATGTTAACTCTGATTTTTCTCCGCAGATTCTGCTAGACCTGCTGAGCTTTTCCAGTACTTTCTGTTTTTGTTTCTGATTTACAGCATCTGCTGTTCTTTTGTTTTTTGTTTAAACAAGCTTTTTATCTGCCCTCTCATTCTCCTTGCAATCTCAGCAGTGACCACCCTTAATGGTGGCGCTGGAGAGTTGTCAACCCTGTTATTGGACAACAGCATGGACCACCAATTTGCTGTCCTTAATTGAATGGCAGTCCAAAAGGCTGTCTCTCAATTGACCGCTGCTGGGAAGATCACTGCCGAGATGTTTACAGGCCTGGGTTACACACGTGGTACTAATTTGAGGACTTATCCTGTTTCTGAAAAATCCTGTTTGTGGTGTCTCTGAGGCTCAGTCATGGTCTAATAACAAAGACAGCACGGTATCATTTGTTTAGTTCTTAGCCATCACAGTAGTGTTTGGAACGACTTTACAGTGTAAGTCTATCTTTCATGTAAACATTAATCTTCTTGACTTGTCTCAACTATGTCATTCCACATCTGAAAAGATGCAATGATCTTTTATGGGACGTTCAACATTTATTGGCAGAAGATCTGGGTTTAATTTACATTGTAGTTAAATTAAGTTGACAAGAATTTTAAAAAATACCTTCTACAGCACGATACAGAGGAGTCAATGTATATTAAAGCCAGACAGGATTCCTGAAGGAATGCTACTCAACATGAGATGTAAATAAGGGAATAAATCCAGGTCTATTATTCCAAGTTGGCTCTATTCTGGTCAGAACCTGTTTGAATTAGCTGCACAGCAGGGTCAAGAGTCATTGATTTAATTGGATCCACCTATGAATGAGAAGAGTTTCTCCCTGGCTACTCTGTTCAGACCCTTTGTGATTTTGAACACCTCAATTAAATCTCCACCCAGCCTTCTCTTGCCCTCTCCAATCTATCCTTGTAACTTTTTATTTATTTACTTAAGGGATGTGGACATCACTAGCTGACCAGCATTGATTTCCTGTCCCTAGCTGCCCTTGAACTGAATGGCTTGCTAGCCCATTTCAGAGGGCAGTTGACAGTCAATCGCATTGCTGTGGGTCTGGAGTCACATATAGGCCAGATTTCCTTCCCTGAGCCAGATATGCTTTTCCAACAATGAACAATGGTTTTATGCTCATCTATAGATTCTTAGTTCCAGATTTTCTTTTGTTGAATTCAAATTCCACCATCTGTCATTCTGGGATTCAGACCCAGGTTCCCTGAAAGTAGGCTGAGTTTTTGGGTTGATAGTCTAGCGATTGTACCCTAGGCCATCATCTTCCCAATAGGTATTCCTCATCCCTGGAATCATCCTCACTTATATTTTCTGGACACTTTGAATGTTTTCACATAAAGTATGGTGCCCAGAACTGAACACATCACTTGAGTTGCAACCAAACCATTGTTTTACAGAAGTGTGTCATAGATCTAAACTCTCACTTATAAAACCCAGAATCCCATAGTCTTTCTTAAAATCACACTTTCAACCTGCTCTACCACCAATGATTTATGCATATATACCTCTACATTCTTTAGTCCCCTGAAAATTGTACCCTTTATACAGTCCTGCAAACACCAAATACTGCAGCTCACAGTGGGTCAGGCAGCATCCATGGAGTGACAGCAAGCTAATGCTTTGAGTTTAGATGGCTCTTCGTCAGAGCCCACATTTCACTTCAGCTCTGATGGAGAATAATCTAGCCTGGGAACATTAGTTTGCTCTCTCTCCATGGATGTTGCCTGTGATCTCCAGCATTTGTTGTTTTCAGTACAGATTCCAGCATCTGCAGTAATTAGCTCCTATTTATACAGTTTTTCCACGGTCTCCCTACCAGAATGAATCACTTCACACTTTTTAATTTATTCCTCTGCATCTTTCCTCCTAATTGATGGTCCATAATCTATCCTGAGTAATGTAGTTGTGTCTCTATTGCTTCTTATTTCTAGTTAAACAGATTCTGTCTTTGACTTCTCTGGGACATGATCTCTCTGGAGCATGATCTCCTTGATCGATACTGCCAACCATCTTGCCCTCTCTTCCCTAAATTCTTGTAAAGTCGTAAGCCCATTAGCTTGACATCTGCGGTGGGAAGGTGTCCGAGTCAATCACTGATTCAAAGACTGAGAAGATCACTAGGCAATCGGGTGGAGTCAGCATGGTTTAATTAAAAGCAAATCATGTTCAACCAATTTATTAGAGTTCTTTGAAGAAACAACATACAGATTGGATTAAGATGTACTGTACTTGGATTTCTAGATAGCATTTGACAAGGTGCCTCATGAAAGGTTAATTGTGAAAGATAAGAGCTTGTGGTGAGCTATGAGCATGGATGGAAGACTGGCTGGCTCACCGAAAATAAAGTGTGTGTTAGCGTGGGTTTTTGCCTGAATAGCAGTATGTAACAAGTGGAGTCCTGCAGGGGTTTGTGCTGGGGCTTCAACCTTTTACAATTAACATCAATGACTTAGACGAGGCAAGGTAGCTACAGACGACAGCAATATGGGTAGGAAAGTACGTTGTGAACAGAACACATGGAGGTTACAGATGGGTATGGATAGGATGGGTGAGTGAACAAAGATGTGGTCAGTGGAGTATAAAGTGGGAAAATGTGATGTTTTTCATTTTGACAGGAGGCATGACAAAGCAGAACTACTGCAGAATTCCAAGGTGCAGACTTATTTAGGTGTTCTGGTGTTCATGAGCTGCCAAAGGTACAAGGTGAACAGCATGGTATCCTTTATTAGGGGAAGAATTCAGCATAATAGCAAAGGTGTTAGATTTCAGTCATACAAGATGTTGGTGAGACCATATCCCAAATATTGTGTATAGTTTTCATCTCCTTATTTAAGGAAGGGTCTGATTATGTTGGAGGTGGTTCAGAGGGGGTTAACTAGATTGATCCCTGGAATGAGTGTGTTGTCTTTTGAGGAAAGGTTGAACACACTGGGCTTGTTTGCAGTGGAGTTTATAAGAGTGAAGGGTGACTCGATTGAAGTGTAGAAGACCCTGAATGGTCTTGACAGGGTGTGTGTGGAAAAGACGTTTCCTCTCATAGGTCAGTCCAGAACCAGGGGGTACTGTTTTAAAACTGGGGATTTCCCTTCAGGACAGAGATGGAGAGAATGTTTTTGCTCAACAAGTTGTGTAACTTTGGAGCTCACTGCCTAAGGAGATGGAGTATTTGAATATTTTTAGGTGAGAGGGAGACTGATTCTTGTAAGGCAAAGGAACCAACGGGTAAATAGGAAATACAAACAGGTCAGCTGTGGTCTTATTGAATGAAGGATCAGGCTTGAGGGACTGAATGGACTATACTCATGAAATCACACAATACAGAAGAGGCTGTTTGGTTCATTGAGTCTGTACCATCAAAAACACTCTAACTCTAAACTAATTCCACCTTCCAGCATTAGTCCCATAGCCTTGACTTTTGTGACATTGCAAGTGCTCATCCAAGAACATTTTAAAGGCTATGAGGATTCCTGCCTCAACTCCCTGCCCAGGCAGTGCATTCCAGACTCTACCATCCTCTGGGAGAAAAAGGTTTTCCTCAAAACCGCTCTGAACCTCCTATTCTTCACCTTTAAAAATATGCTCTCTCATTGTTGACCCTTCAGTTAAGGGGAACAGCTGCTTTCTATTCACACTCTCCATTCTCCTCTTACTCTTATACACCTCTATCAGGTCCCTCCCTCAACCTTCTCTGTTCCAAAGAAAACAACCTGAGCTTATCCAGCCTCTCTTCATCGCTGAAATGCTCCATCCTGGGCACCGTCCTGGTGAATCTCCTCCACATTCCCTCCGGTGCAATTAAATCCTTTCTATAGTGCAGTGATCAGAACTGTACATAGTACTCTAGCTGTGACCTAACCAAAGTCCTATACAATTCCAACATGACCTCCCTGCTCTTATAAATTATGTCACAATTGATAAATGCAAGTGTCCTGTGTACCCTTCTTAACTACTCTATTAATCTGTCCTGCCACCTTCAGGGATCTATGGACAAACACTCTGAGATTCTTCTGTTCCTCTGAGCTGCCATTCATTGAGTACTCACTTGTCTTGTTCCTTGTTCCAAAGCTCATCTCCTCACACTTTTATGGGTTAAATTCCCTTTGTCACTGAGCTGCCCGTTTGATCAATTTGTTTATATCTTCCTGTGACATAACATCTTGCTCCTCACTGTCAACCACCAGCCAATCTGTGGGTCACCCACAAACTTACTTATCACCCGGTCCCCTTTCATTTAATCATGTCACAAACAACAAGGGACTCAACACTGTTCCCTGTGGTACGTGACTGCACAGTGGGCTCCAGCCACAGAACAGCTTTCTACCACCACTCTCTGTCTCCTGTCACTGACCCAACTTCAGACCCAACTTGCCAAGTTACCCTGAATCCCATGAGTTTTTACCTTCTTATACTTTCCCATATAAGATCTTATCAACGTCATTGAAATCCATATAAACTATATCAACTGCACCATCCTCGTCTACACATTTGGAACCACATTAGCTGTCCTCCAGTCCTGTGGCCAGAGATGATTTAAAAGTTTGGGTCTGAGCCCCTGTAATTTCCTCCCTTGTATTCCAGCAGAGCCTGGGATACAGCTCATATGGGCCTGGGGATTTGTCCACTTTTAAAATCTGCCAAAACATCCATTACCTCCTCGCTGCTTATATCAATTTTCTCTAGAACCTCATGGTCCACCTTCCTGAATTCTGTACTCCCATCCTCCTTCTCCTCAGTAAAGTGTTCGTTAAAATTCTCTCAATGTTCTATAGCTTCACTTATAGATTGCCCCCTTGGTTCCTAATGGGCTCTATTCTTCAGCTGGTTATTCCCTTCTTCCCCCCCCCCCCCCCCCCAATACACTCGCAGAATATCTTGGGGTTCTTCCTTATTTTGTCCACCTGTGGTTTGTCATGGCCCCTGGTTGCTCTTCTAATTGCTTTCTTGAGTTTGCCCCAGCACTTCCCGTACTCCAGTTAGGCCTCTGTTGGTTTGTTTCCTTTACACCTGTTATCCACCTCTCTTTTCCTTTTTTATCCTGTCCTGAACATTTGCAGACATCCAGGATCCTCTATGCTTGCTGCTCCTCCATTTCACCCTAAAGGGCCTGTGCTGTCTCCAGTATCTCTTTGAATGCTCCCACTGTTCTGCTGAAGGTTTACCCTATACTTTGAATGATCATAAACTTTGTTTCCAGGAATATTTAGCAGCTAGTCCTGCTCTTCCTTCAGCCAGATCTCTGTTACTGCCACAACATTATATTTCCAGAGGATAATCTGCGCTGGCTGTTTCGCAAGCTAATTCTCACTGCTCTGCAGAGTTAATGACAGCACTATGATGGCATTTTAAAAAAGATTTTAAAAGGGAAAAACTGATGGTGTACAGAATTTTACGATCAGAAACTGTGCTTGAGTCGCAAATAATTTAAGATCTTGCACAGGTCTAGGACAGGGAGCCAAATCAGATATATAGTTGATCCAAACAGAAACAAAGCAGCAACTGGAGCTGGAAAAGCCAGATCGGAAACCGAACAACCAGAAAACATCAGCACTTCTTCCTGTTCCAGCCTCATTCCTGATGAAGGGCTCCTGCCCGAAACGTTGATTCCCCTGATCCTCGGCTGCTGCCTGATCTACTGTGCTTTTTCCAGCACCACTCTAATCTAGACTCTGATCTCCAGCATCTGCGGACCTCACTTTCTCCAGGAATCCAGCTTCTTGTCAACCTCGCAACCAAGCGGCACAAAAGCAAATCCAAGAAAACTCAGGGCACTCAGATTAACAGCAATGAAGTGGGGCTTGAATACTGGACAGCCCAACACAGACTTCAGGAACATTGCTAGCTCCTGTTTCAAATGGAGTGGACAACAGGCAGTATGAACCTATGTCTCTATAACTATCATCAGACTCCATTAAATCCTGTAGACCTAGAACAATTACTAAACAAGAAAGTGCCCTCATTACCCTGAATGATATTCCTACACAGCAAAGTATTTTTTGTTCTATCTCAGCTGTTAAAAGTATTACAGTGAACAGCATCAATTCAGTCAGTCATTCAGTGAGGGGTAATCAGAAAAGCAACTGCAAACAAACCAGACTCCCCAAGATGTCGTGACTCTCCATGTTAATGGTAAAATGGTCAATAAAATGCCGAACAACACAAACCTGAGACATGTAAGAAGCACAGGACACCGGAAGAGCAGGAGGCCTTGGGATGCGGTGGATAGCAACCTGCCTGTGGGCCAGAGAACCCTGCTGTGAGAGGCACCCCAGGACTTCCTGGCCATCGAAGCTGCGTTCAGAACAATAGACTGACTGTCAGCCAGTAAATACGCTCAATGGCAAGTGGCATGAGTTCCTACTGAAGGCAGTGATAAACCACAGGGGTACAGTGCCCATAACTGTGGATCAGCCCAGTGAAAGTTCTTGGCCCAGCCCTTGCAAATGAGAACACTAGAAAAGTCCAGCAAAACAATTGGAAGCATTTCTTAGAAACATCAAAGCAGGCAATGATTCCATACAAAGGATTAAAGACCTATATTTATATAGTGCCTTTTATAACTTCAAATGTTTCCTTCAGAAGATGATTAGTCCCAGTCTCTCCAGTTCTTGCTTAAAACCTAGTCGTTTGACAGCAGTGACCTCTCTTATACTGAAAGACCCTAGATGTGGGGAGCAGAGTAGGCCATTCAGTCCATCAATCCTTCTCTCCCATTCAATGAGATCATGGCTGATCTGATAATCCTCAGCTCCACTTTCCTGCCTTTACCCCATTACCCTTAATTCTTTTACTGATTAAAAATCTATCTCAGCCTTGAGTACGCTTGATGACCCAATCTCTATAGTCCTCTGTGATAAAGAATTCCTCAGATTCATTACCCGCTAAGAGAAGTGATCGGTCCTCATCTCTATAATAAATGTCCAACCCTTTATTCTGGGACTTTTTATGTCATCCTTATCATTTGTCTTGCTGTCTATTTTTGTGCTATTTGCAAACTTGGTAATCATACATTCACCTCCCTCATCCACGTCATGAAGAGATATTGTAAATAATTGCAGCCCCAGTACTGATTCCTGTGACACGGAACTAGATACAGGTTGTCATCCAGTACTCACCCCAATTCCCTGAATTCTTTAAATTAGCCAGTCGCCTATCCATGCGATACATTAGCTTTACCACCATGGGCCCAGCAATTAAATGCCTTCCTCTTTTTAATAGCAAGGTATTGGATACTGAGCTCAGAGTGCGGTCTGCCCAGCTCATGTTACAGCTTAGTTATGATCTGCTCTGACTTTGTTTTGCCACCGTAAGTTGAACATTGAATGGATCTGTTACTGGTTACTCTACATTGACGAAACATGTTGACCATTCTTTCCTGAAACATTGCAGCATCTTCCCACGTCACCTTTTGGGATTCAACACCATTCAAGGACTTGGAATGTTTATGTTTCCTTCTTGTACATAAAGGTTTTCACTTAATTGTTTTGTCTGTTATCTGTGCTCACTTCCTGTTGGGAACCATTTGAAGCTAACTCACTAGATGAGCTGCACACGCAGGATTTCGGCAAAGTTGCAGTTGTCTGTATTCCTGTTCACTTATGATAATGCCAGTGAAATTGGACCGGATACAAACTCATCCTTTCAGTTTCCCATGACATATGTTGGGTTGCAGTTGCGCCTCATTATTCAATCAACTCATTCAGTAATTTCTGAGCCATCTTCTTCAATCTTTCTGCTCCCACATGGCTTAGATTCATGAGTGGTCAGCTTGTGTTGAGGATCCAAATCCAAATTACTGATGTTGATTCAGAAACTATAATGGTTAGAGTCATAGAGTCAGAGAGATGTACAGCATGGAAACAGACCCTTCAGTCCAACCCGTCCATGCCGACCAGATATCCCAACCCAATCTCGTTCCACCTGCCAGCACCCGGCCCGTATCCCTCTAAACCCTTCCTATTCATACCCATCCAAATGCCTCTTAAATGTTGCAATTGTACCAGCCTCCACCACATCCTCAGGCAGCTCATTCCATACACACACCACCCTCTGCGTGAAAAGGTTGCCCCTTAGGTCCCTTTTATATCTTTCACCTCTCACCTAAACCTATGCCCTCTAGTTCTGCACTCCCCGACCCCAGGAAAAATACTTTGTCTATTTATCCTATCTATGCCTCTCATAATTTTGTAAACCTCTATAAGGTCACACCTCAGCCTCCGACGCTCCAGGGAAAACAGCCCCAGCCTGTTCAGCCTCTCCCTGATCCTCCAACCCTGGCCCAATACTTGTTCTCTGGGACACCCCATCCATTATCCCTGCTCCCAATCCTAACATTGGATTCCCTACAGTGTGGAAACAGGCCCTTCGGCCCAACAAGTCCACACCGACCCTCTGAAGAGCAACCCACCCAGACCCACTCCGCTACACCTAACACTATGGGGAATTTAGCATGGCCAATTCACCTAATCTACACATCTTTGTACTGTGGGAGGAAACCGGAGCAAACTCACGCAGACACGGGGAGAATGTGCAAACTCCACACGGACAGTTGCCCGAAGTGGGAATTGAACCCGAGTCCCTCGTGCTGTGAGGCAGCAGTGCCAACCACTGAGCCACCGTGCTGCCCTTTCTGCCTTTTGGCCAGAGTCGTCGCTATAACTAAGATTCCAAAGCTTTGAGTTTATCTACAAGCCTTTTGGATGGAATTTTATCAAATACATTATATACAATACATTTTATCAAATACATTCTGGAAATCTGCGTTCTTCACACTGCAGAATTTTTAATTTTCATTTAAACAAATTCTGGTGGCCTTCCTATCGGAAAGATGTTGTGAAACTTGAAAGAGTCCAGAAAAGATTTACAAGGATGTTGCCAGGGTTGGAGGATTTGAGCTACAGGGAGAGGCTGTACAAGCTGGGACTGTTTTCCCTGGAGCGTCGGAGGCTGAGGGGTGACCTTATAGAGGTTTATAAGATCATGAGGGACATGGATAGGGTAAATAGACAAAGTCTTTTCCCTGTAGTGGGGGAGTCCAGAACTAGAGGACATAGGTTTAGGTAGAGAGGGGAAAGATATAAAAGAGACCTAAGGGACAACTTTTTCACACAGAGAGTGGTATATGTATGGAATGAGCTGCCAGAGGATGTGGTGGAGGCTAGTACAATTGCAGCATTGAAAAGGCATCTGGATGGGTATATGAATAGGAAGGGTTTGGAGGGATATGGGCCGTGTGCTTGCAGGTGGGACTAAATTGGATGGGGATATCTGGTCGTCATGGACGGGTTGGACTGAAGGATCGGTATCCATGCTGTACATCTCTATGAATTTATGACTAAACAAAGGTTAACACCAGGCAAGTTATTCTCCTACTGATCAGGAACACCTAGAACTCCAAATGTTGACATTCCTTCTTCAAAATAAACTGATAACTGGGGATTTTGTCAATTTAGGGATGCACAGTCCTTCTGAACACTGAGTGGGGGGTTTCCACACTGGGAATAAGACTTTCTTTTATATAATACATTGAATTACTTCAGTGGTTGGTATCTCATCTGGAACAATCTGATACTGGGATGCATTGGAAGGGTAGAAACAGCAGAAAAGAGGATGCCTGTGAGCAGTTGCAGATTAGAATTTTACCATGTTGGCTGTACCTAGTCAGTGCAGACTTAACAGTGCTAGGGTTTCCAATAATACAACAGAACTGTTCTCCACAACTTGTGCCTTGAATCTTTATTCCCTACAAGGTGATCCAACCCATTTTTGAGTCATTTAGGCCAAGTGCCTTTAACCAGAGGATTAGTAAACTATAGCAGGTTGGATAGGATATAAACTTCATGCCTGAGTTGGATCAGTTGTTTCTGCGATGACACTGGCACTCTTGTGTTACTGTACACTCAATGCTACCTTGCATGGCTGGCAACCAGGGGCTCTTGATGGCAAAGACCAAACTGCAACCATTGTAGGCACAGCCTCTACCTGTTTGGAAAGGTTCACCAGCACAGTTCTTGGACTGAGAGAGTGACATTATGAGGAGAGGTTGCAAAAACCTTGATTTATAAAAGATCAAGTGGAGATCAGGTTGAGGTTTTTAAACTGCTGAATGGACATAACAGAAACATGGAAGATAAGAGCAGGGGTTAGGCCAAGGGAAGGCTTGGGAAAGGTATTGGGAGCAAACAGTGGAAGGTGTGGCAGTCATTGGTGCAGTGAAGGAGGTGAGGGAGCAGCAAGAAGCCAGACAAAGCAGAGTTCTATCGAGAGATTCTCTATGTATTTGTCTGCATCTCCGCACTAACTCCTGTTGTGACAAAACCTGATCGTTGACACCTTCACTGGTATCAGATATTTTCTGTGGCCTTAAATTGGGTGACCTGTTTACCTGATTTTAAAAAAGTGACAACTTTAGCTGCTGCCTGCTTGATTTGTACTCCCTCAAGGAGGAAGGAGAGTACATGTCTGCATGGTTGAAGGAGGTAGGCAAGTGGTCAGTCTTTGTTTTTACTCTGCATGTATCTGACACTGCGGTCGATTCCCGGTACGATTAGAATTTCCGTGACCCAGATGTCTGTGGTGCTTTGGCATTTGGCGCCATTTGATGTAAACAGCACTTAATGAAAATTACGACAGAGCTGGGAAAATATACTCATGAATAACCGACCACTCATATGGTAAAGATTATAAATCAAAGGTCAAGTTCATCAAAAGATTTTACAAATGCCAAATGTAACTGGAGACTTAGCAATAAGATCACGGGAGGTGTGAGGACTGCAGTCTGGCCCCCATTACACATGTACATCACAAAGATGAAAGATTCTGAAACAGCCCTGATTCAAGAACACTCTCTGATTACTGTGCCACTTGAAGGGTTTTGCATGTTTACTTTGTTTACTGTAATGCCTGGAAGTGAGAAGCTTGCATTTGTCATTTTTAAAAAACAATTTCCCTCTTAAATACTTCAGTATTCTTTGTTGAAAAGAATAGCATTAAACTAATCCAAAACAAAAATACGATAAATGCTGGAAACCACAAATATTACCAGAAATTGCTAGAGAAACTCAGCAGGTCTGGCCAGTGTATGTGGAGGGAGAAACAGAGTTAACGTTTCAAGGCTATGGTCTTTCATCAGAACTGAGTAAAATTAGAAATGAGGTGAGTTTAAGTCAATGCTTTCCAAACCTTTGGCATATGGGTGTGGCTGGCAAAAAGGGCATTTACTGCCCATCCATAGACGCTATCGAGAAGGTAGCAGTGGACTTTCTTTATCAGATCTTGCAAAGGGGAGTTTTCTAAGATTTTAACCCACTGCTGATGAAAGCGCGGGGATATGTTTCTTCATCAGTGTAATGTTTGACACAAGGGGATCTCGAAGGGGGTAATGTTCCCATGCACCAGCTATCCTTGTCCTTCCAGATGGTGGAAGCCAATATGGGCAACATGGTGGCTCAGTGGTTAGCACTGCTGCCTCACAGCGCCAACGACCTGAGTTCGATTCCAGCCTCAGGCAACTGTGCAAACTCCACACAGACATCCTCCCTGTGTCTGCATGGGTCCCCTCCGGCTGCTCCGGTTTCCTCCCACAGTTCAATGATGCGCAGAGTAGGTGGATTAGCCATGCTAAATTACCCACAGTGTTCAGGGATGTGTCGGCCAGGTGGAATAGCCATGGGAAATGCAGGGTTACAGGGATAAGGCAGGAGAGTGGGCTGTGTAGGATGCTGTACAGAGGTTCAGTGTGAACTCAACGGGCCGGACAGAACTTGGTGCCAGTTTAGGATGTGTGTTTGGATGTACTCAAGTTTACAAGGAGTGAATTATAGTAACTGAGGAAAGTTAGGCCGGTAAGATAAGACCAGAGTGGTGACTTATGTTGGCTCATCCTCAGAAACCTCTAAAAGCTGCTACAAATTGGATATGGCCTTCCTCACCATCTCCCTCCCTTCAGCCCCTCTTCCTCACTTACTGATCCTGGGCTGGTGATAAAATTGGAGTGGATATCACTGGATCTGTGCAGGCTGCTTTTACACTTTGTGATTTCCAGTTTGCCACATGTATTATAGGACTGGGATGTTACAAAATTAGGCTCAAATAATGTAAATAAGGCTTGAATCAAATGTATGCATGTAAAACATAACAGGTGACATTAGATGTAGCTGAGGGTCAGAGGACAGGGCTGAATGATGAGACAGCATTACCACATGTTGTGATCAGTGGAGCTGGCCAGAGCTTTTCATCATGCAGCTTGCTAATAGGGTCACTCCGTTTGCATAATGTGAATGCATTATTGTCTACCTTTTCCTGTGCCTGTAAGGGATGGGCTGGGGAAGGGAGGGGGATGATTTCAGCTCAGGGACACTCAGTTACTCTGGGCTTTTCTGTAACCTCCCAATTGATATGCAGGAGCAGGTGAGACGTGACCAGTCCTGACATTCCTGGGACGTGCCTGGCTATGTTGCTGGGCCTCTTTTCCCATCATCAGAATATGGAAAGGAGGTGCCTGGTGGTGACTCGTCTTAGAATGATGTCAGCTTTGGCTGACAGAATAATTCAATGCAATGCTCTTAAACTTGAACCCTAGTCAAGCCATTATTCAGCAACTGGCAGATTCAACCTCCTGCATCTGTTCTTTTAGACAGTGTTAATGTCCACTGGAATAACTGATTGTGTTGGGACTGGCTGCTTTAAGCTTGTTGTCTTCAGCTGAAAGCAGTAGACCATAAATCATTTGCCTCCTGCTGCTGCCCTGCAGGTTATTAATTGTTAGAAACATCACAAATCAAAGTGGCTGTGAGGATGGTGCAATGCATGTAGTGATCTATTGCCGAGGATTTCCTGTCAATATCAGTGCACCACCAGGAAATCCTCCTCATCCAGAGGGATTCCTGAGGCCTTTATCCAAGTACTGACTCATTCCTATTCCCCCCGCCCTCTGATCTCTGCCCCCTCATTAATCGATATCAGTGTCAGCTACCCAATGGAAAGCATTATTTCTGTGACACAACGACTTTTTAAAAAATGTGGTGGGAAGCCAAAACAATTGGAGCCAGATGGGACAGAGAGGAACCGCCCTCTCCAACAGGAGCTTTGAGTGTTCAGAGTGAAGACTCCATTTCGTTTACTCAGCAATACACCGTGATTGATGAGAGCTCCGTACTGTCACTCTGGCTGCAGTCAGCTAACTCGACAGAGAAATGGATCATGAGACAATACCGTAATATGATATGTTTTTATGGAGCCTCCATAGCTGCGTCGCTGAAATACTGAGGAGAATTTTTCAGTTTAGAAAAGCTGTACAAGACTACTTTGCCTGTGAGACTGTTACATTACTGAGACAGAACAGTACAAGGAGTCTTTGAGTTAAGGAGAAACTGCCTAATGACAGCCCACAGATTGTTCGAGCAGTTTACTCCAGACTGCTAGGATTAGCACAGCCAGACAAAAGTGGGTGCTGCAGATGCTGGAGGTCAGGATCAAGATTAGAGTGGTGCTGGAAAAGCACAGCAGGTCAGGCAGCATCCGAGGAGCAGGAAAATTGACATTTCGGGCAAAAGCCCTTTATTAGGAATCGTCACTCCTGTTGAAGGGTTTTTGCCCGAAATGTCAGTTTTCCTGCTCCTCGGATGCTGCCTGACCTGCTGTGCTTTTCCAGCACCACTCTAATCGTAGGACAGCCAGAAACCTACTCAGTCAGCAAGATGATGACCCTGAAGTAATGAGAATATTCAAGCATTAAAACCTTGGGTAAAGCGAGGAGTGGCACTGAAGATTCCCAAGCCAGAACCAATCAACTTGCAGGCTCCTTTCCAAAATTGTCAACTCATTATATTCTGAGAGGAACAGTGCAAGGATCTTGCCAGTTCATACAGAGGCCAGCCGCGCAAGTAACAATAACATAGGAAGTGGGATAATGGTGACACTCAGAGCATCTGAGGGAGATAGGGGTACAGTGGTAATGTCACTAGTCCTCCAGAGTCCCCAACTAATGTTCTGAGGATATGGGTTCAAATCCCACACTGGAAAGCAATGAAATTTGAACTCAACTGGGAAAGCAATCTGGAATTAAAAGCTAACCTGGTAACGACCACTGTGAAATGTCATAAAAACCCATTTGGTTCATGAATGCTCTTCGGGGAAAGCATTCTGTCACCCTGATGTGGTCTGGCCTACATGTGACTCCACACCCACAATGTGGTTAATTCTTGATTGCCCTCTAAAGTGGGTAAAAACAAGGACTGCAGATGCTGGAAACCGGAGTCTGAATTAGAGTGATGCTGGAAAAGCATAGCAGGTCAGGCAGCATCCGAGGGGCAGAAAAATTGACATTTCGGGCAAAAGCCCTTCATCAGGAATAGAGGCAGGAAGCCTGCAGGGGGGAGATTTTGCCCTGTATAATGGCCTGGCCAAGCCACTAGGTCAGTGGCAATTAGGGATGGACAACAACTGCTAGTCTTGTCATTGACACCCACTTGAACAAATTAGGGAAAAAGTAGGGAGGATAGCAAAACATCAGCTGAGCTTGTATTCCCTGGAATTTAGGAGAATGAGGGGAGAATCTCATAAAAATGTGTAAACTCCTGATGGAATGGACAGGCTAGTTGCGGGAAGAATGTTCCCGATGTTGGGGAGATCTGCACCGAGGGGTCACAGTCTAAGAATAAGGGGTAAGCCATTCAGAACTGAAATGAAGAAGAATTTCTTCACTCAGAGAGTTGTGAATTCTCACAGAAAGCTGTTGGGGCCAGTTCATTAGATATATTCAAGAGGGAGCTGGAAGTGGCCTTTGTGGCTATAGGGATCAAAGGGGATGGAAAGAAAGTGGGAATGGGATACTGAGATTGCACGATCAGATGTGATCATATTGAGTAGCGATGAATGCTCGAAGGGCCGAATGGCCTATTCCTGCACCTATTTTCTATGTTTCCATCCCATTAAACTGATTGGTAGATGTTGGAAACAGATTTTCTTGTGCACACTTTCAGACTGGGGTCATTATGTTGTACATAATTAAGTAAATACAAAATGAATTATGTGCGAAAATGATACGAGAAAAGTAATTGTTCACCAGATCCTCCAATGTTCACCACCAATGTAGTAAACGTCAAACAAAGGTAAAGTGAATAAAGGAACACAAAATGATCAATGGGTTCAACTTTTAGAGTCATGGAGATGTACAGCACAGAAACAGACCGTTCGGTCCAACCCGTCCATGCCAACCAGCTATCTCAACCCAAATTAGTCCCACCTGCCAGCACCCGGCCCATATCCCTCCAAACTGGTCCCAAACATATACTCATCCAGATGTCTTTTAAATGATGCAATTGTATTAGCTTCCACCACTTCCTCTGATATGTCATTCCATACACGTACTGCCCTCTGCATGAAAAAGTTGCTCCTCAGGTCTCATTTATATCTTTCCCCTTTCACTCTAAACCTATGCCCTCTAGTTCTGGGCTCCTCTTTTAGAGAAATTCAGTTTGGTTTAAATGTGACATTTCCTCTTTCAATGCAGTTACTGAAAGTAAGCTGTACACAGTTTATAAAAGAATGCACATTGATATGTAACTCAAGTGTAATCGAACTTTGAAGGTCAGATCTGTGCACTATTGGGAATCAGTGTTTAAAATAGCTACTTACAACCATATTAGATTACTTACAGTGTGGAAACAGGCCCTTCGGCCCAACAAGTCCACACCGACCCGCCGAAGTGCAACCCACCCATACCCCTACATCTACCCCTTACCTAACACTACGGGCAATTTAGCATGGCCAATTCACCTGACCTGCACATCTTTGGACTGTGGGAGGAAACCGGAGCACCCGGAGGAAACCCACGCAGACACGGGGAGAATGTGCAAACTCCATACAGTCAGTCGCCTGAGGCGGGTTTTGAACCCGGGTCTCCACCCATTCAACAATAACTCCTGATTCAGTGGTGTACAAATGACTTATTCTACACGGTGCAACTTATCGACATTTCTGGGTTGCAGATCATGGATTAGGACCTGATGAGTGCCCTCTGTACAAAGTGTGCATGCCAGTGGCTGGGCTGTCTCTGCTAAGGTGGTGGTGAGCTGCCTTTGTGAACATAACCGAATGGCTTTCTAGGAGAAAGTGAGGACTGCAGATGCTGGAGATCAGAGCTTAAAAATGTGTTGCTGATGGCATAGTGCTCTCATTAAATTACATTAGTGACAAGATGGATTTTTACAATAGTCGCACTCACCATCACTGATTTTTGTTTCAGATTTTATTTCATAAAACAAAGTTAAATTCCAAAGTTCCTTCCAACTCACGCCTTTTGATCATTAGTTTACGACTGGGGATGTCACGTTGAGGTTGTACAGGATGTGTGAGGTCTGTCCTGGAGTACTGTGTCCAGTTCTAGTCGCCCTGTTATAGGGAGGATATTATTAAGCTGGAGAGGGTTCAGAAAGCATTTACCAGGATGTTGCCAGGAATGGAGGGCAACATCCTGGTATGAGGAGAGGCTGGATAGGCTGGGACTTTTTGCTGGAGCATAGGAGGTTTATAAAATCATAAGGGGTACAAATAAGATGAATAACAGAATGTGTTTTCCCTAGGCTGGGGGATTTCAAGTGTGAAAGGCATATTTTTAAGGTGAGAGGAGAAAGATTTAAAAAAAAACATGGGGGGCAACTTTTTTTTACACAAAGAATAGTTCGTGTGTGGAGTGAACTTCCTGAGGAAGTGGTGGATGTTTGTACAGTCACAACATTTCAAAGATATTTGGATAAGTTCATGAGTAGGAAAGGTTTGGAGAGATATGCAGGTAGGTGGGACTAGTTTAGTTTGAGATTATGGTTGGCTGTTTCTGTGCTGTATGACTCTACGACTCTATAACAGTCACTGATTTTTTTTCAGATTTTATTTCAAAAAATGAAGTTAATTTCCAAAATTCCCACCATGGGATTCAAACTCAAATCTTTTGATCATTCTTTTATGACTACTGCACTACCGGTCCAATTCAATAATAAGCTACCTACTCAAAATGTTGACACAATTCAGAATAACAATACTTCAAAAAGAATGTTCTTCATCTTTAGAATTAAATATGTGTGTGTATCGTTCATCTCACAACGACGATCCCTTTTCTCCTCAAGTCTGCAATTTCTACCAATCATTTACACTTTGTTTTTTCCACTATCTGTCATGGTGTAGTTGTCTGTAATCTTCCCCATTAGGGTACTGAGGGTGTGCTGTATTGTAAGAGATGCTGTCTGCTTGCTAAGGAGAATGTAAACGATTCTAGTTATGTGGAGGAATAGTGGGGTCATCTGCAGTGACCCGGTCAATATCCAGCCCTCAATTAACATCACCAAAATATATTGCCCTGATTCTTCTAAGCTGAGTCAGAACCGGGTCAGACAGAGCTACGTCGAACACAATAGTGCAATACAAGTCCTTCGGCCCTCAATGTTGCGCCGACCTGTGGAACCAATCTGCGCCCTATCTATCCTACATTATTCCGTTTTTGTCCATATGTTTACCCAATGACCATTTAATTGCCCTTAAAGTTGGCGAGTCCACCACTGTTGCAGGCAGTGTGTTTCACACCCCAACTACTCTCTGGTAAAGAAACTACCTTTGACATCTGTCCTATATCTATCGCCCTTCAACTTAAAACTGTGTCCCCTTGTGCTCGTCATCACCATCTGAGGAAAAAGGCTCTCACTGTCCATCCGATCTAACCCTCTGATTATCTTATACGTCTCAATTAAGTCACCTCTCAACTGCCTTCTCTCTAATGAAAACAGCCTCAAATCAATCAGCCTTTCCTCGTAAGCCCGTCCCTCCACATCAGGCAACATCCCAGTAAATCTCCTCTGAACCCTTTCCAAAGCTTCCACATCATTCTATAATGCGGTGACCAGAACTGTACGCAATACTCCAAGTGCAGCCACACAAGAGTTTTGCATGACTTCGTGGTTCCGAAATTCAGTACTTCTACCAATAAAAATGAACACACAGTATGCGTACTTACTTTTAGTTTTTTAAGCCATCTAACGGAGAATCCTTCACTGCAGGAGCAGTGGAAGGGAACAGCAAAAAGCATCTTTGTAGCAGCCACACCCCTCTTTTTACAGTGTGAGCTGCTGTGTTCCAGTCAGTAAAGGGTTTAAACATTCAAAGCTACTGTGAGAACTTAGAGAGATTACGTGTGAATGGTTAAGGGTGTAGGTGTCAAGTGGGTGAAGGGTAGGATGGATCTGGATAGTTGGGTGTTAATGGCAGCTAGGTCAGGTGGCGGTCACATGGTAAATAGTCCAGGGGTCTGGAGGAATCAATTATATTACTACCCAGTAGTTAGAAATGTTTACTATTTGTCTACTGTTTCCTGGGTAATTATTCAGGTAAGTCATCATTCTTTGAAGGCTTTGACTCTAATTAATTGGAGACATTTTTGGAAGCTTCTAAACGCAGGGTAGTTGTCAATTGGAAGTTTAAACCTTCTGGACAATTTCCACATGGTTGGGCAGCACGGTGGCTCAGTGGTTAGCACTGCTGCTTCACAGCGCCAGGGAGCTGGGTTCGATTCCAGCCTCAGGTTGACTGTGTGTGGAGTTTGCACATTCTCCCTGTGTCTGTGTGGGTTTTCTCCCACAGTAACAAAGATGTGCAGGCTAGGTGGATTGGCCATGGGGATTACAGTGGTAGGATGGGAGGGTCAGTGTAGGCTGAATGGCCTCTTTCTGTATGATAGGGATTCTGTGATAGTGTACTGAGACCCCTGAAGGGTCCTGACTTTTACCTTGTGATGTATGTCCAGTATCCTATTTTCCAGAGACTGGAAATCCTCTGACTTAATCTGGTCATGGTATTGTTTCTTGGAGTTCTCTGCATGAAAACTGGCTGTTACATCTCCTCGTTCTAACAGTGACAGCACTTCGAAAAGTACTCCATTGGCTGTAAAGCACTTTGTGGTTTTCACAGTTTGAGGATATTGCAATGGAAATGGAAATCTTTTTTCTCCCTTGCTCCAGTCAACCCTTGGGCGCCATGTAACCCACTGGGCATCCAATACAAGGAGGTGACATCATGGAATGTGTGAGCTCCAGGGCTTAGCTGTGCTCTGTCAACTTAGATGAGAGTCTGGGAATGGTGGGTTAACGTTGTCAGATAGAGATGTCTGGTTAACTAGATGCAGCTGCAGGCCATTGGAGTTGGGCAACTTTAATCACAAAATACATCTGCACTGATAAAGGGTGGAGTAAGCTATTTCCAAATAAACAATTTATTCTTGACTGTTTATCTTGAAACAGCTGTCCCATTGCCCCAGGATTAGTGGAGTTAAGTGAGAATTCTTGTAGTAATTTGCTCTTCAGCGCTCTGTCAGGGGAAGAGGAATTTTATTTATCCTCGTAATGGGCAGGAGTTGTAGACATGAGCTCGAAGCTTGGTTAGCATAGTGACTGATAGCTAACGTGGTTGATAAGGATAGGCTGTGGTAATGTTAATGAACTGATACTGCACTTTCTGTAACAAGTAGAGGTTGTAACGAGCACTTAATGCAATTCCAGTTTCTATCAAAGACTTTTCTGCTATATCAGTTCAAGTTGGGTAGTCCACATTTAAACTGCCACACGGAATTAAATGAAATCTAATGGAACAAATCATTCTGCCCAACCCAGGCTTACTGCACACTGGTCTCCCTCATCAAACATTTCTGACTGAATTTAATGCTTGCTTTACTTTATTGGGGTATCTAGACGTTGTTGGCAGTGCTGGTATTAGTGGTTAGGTTTGATAGGCTTGTTACTATGTGCCAGAAGGCAGTCAAGAGTCAGTCACATTGTGAGGGGAACCAGAATAACAGATCAGCTAGAACTGGTGTATAAGGAGGTCAGAATTCCTTCCATCATAAAACCCTTACGGTATGGAAAGAGGCCATTCAGCCCATCGGGTCTATAGCGACCTTCCGGACAGTATCCCATCCTGACTCACCTCCCTCATCCTATTCGTATAACCACCGCTGCTCCCTCACCACCTGACGCCTGGAGGAAGAACGCCTCATCTTCCACCTCGGAACACTTCAACCCCAGGGCATCAATGTGGACTTCACCAGTTTACTCATTTCCCCTCCCCACCTTACCCCAGCTCCAACCTTCCAGCTCAGCACTGTCCTCATGACCTGTCCTACTGGCCAATCTCCCTTCCCACCTATTCACTCCACCCTCCCCTCTGACCTATCACCTCCATCCCCAACCCCATTCATCCATTGTACTCTTTACTACCTTCTCTCCAGCCCTACACCCTCCCCATTTATCTCTACACTCTGGAGGCTTCCTGCCTCTATTCCTGATGAAGGGCTTTTGCCTGAAACATTGATTTTCTTGCTCCTCAGATGCTGCCTGACCTGCTGTGCTTTTTCAGCATCACTCTAATCTAAACTCTGGTTTCCAGCATCTGCAGTCCTCACTTTTGCCTATTCCTATAACCCCTCATTTTAACCCATCTAGTCAACCTTTATCTGGACAGCTGCTGGTGCTGCTGCCAAAACATCCCTATAGTGCGGAAGCAGGCCATTCAGCCCGTCGAGTCCACATTGACCCTCTGAAGAGCATCCCACCCAGACCCACCCAGACCCACCCCCTACTCTATTGCTGCAACCCTACATTTTGCACAGCTAACCCACCTGGTGTACACAGTCACTCAGTGATTAGCACTGCAGCCTCACAGTGCCAGTTTCCTCCCACAGTCTAAAGATGTGCAGGTTCGATGGATTGGCCATGCTAAATTGCCCATAGTGTTCAGGGATGTGTAAGTTAGTTGGATTAGCCATGGGGAATCAAGGGTTATGGGGAATATGGTAAGGGAATGGGTCGGAGTGGGATGCTCTTTGGAGAGTTGTTGTGGACTTGTTGGGCGAAATGGCCTGTTTCCACACTGTAGGGATTCTATTAATCTCTGGACTGTTGGGGGAAACTGGACCACACAGAGGAAACCCACGCAGACACAGGGAGAATGTGCAAATGGACAGTTGCCCAAGGTTGGAATTGAACCCGGGTTCCTGACGCTGTGAGGCAGCTGTGTTAACTACTGGGCCACCATGCTGCTCTGAATCAGTTGGAGTTTCTTGACAGATTACACTCACTTTTACTGACACCATTCATTTCCAAATTTTCAAACTGAATGCAAGCTCTGAAACAGCCAAGTTTCGATTGGAATGCACATTCTCCAGGTAATTGAATCTCTGGATTGCTCAGTAAAACCAGTAAGTGCTGGAGAAACATAGCTTCTGTGGAGAAAAAAGCAGAGCTAATTGGAAGTCCAATCAGAAGAGCCAAAGTTCAGAACATCTGCTCAGGGCTGGAAAGGAACTTGCAGTGGGTGGGAGAGGATCAGTTGACATGGTCCATATAGGTATCTAGATTAGAGTGGTGCTGGAAAAGCACAGCAGGCCAGGCAGCATCCGAGGGCTTTTCCAGCACCACTCTAATCTAGACTATGACTTCCAGCGTCTGCAGTCCTCACTTTTTCCCATGGGTCCATGTAGGTACCAATGAGGTAGGCAGACAAAAAAAGCAGTTTCTGCATACTCACTTTAGGGAGATAGGCGTCAAAGCAAGAAATGGTAGCAACATCTCTGCATTATTACCTGAGGCAGGTGCAAATTGTCAGAGAGTTAGAGAGATGAATCTGTTGCTCAAAGTCTGGTGTGGGAGAAGTGGGTTCCAAGACTGGGGCAAGTGAGATCTACACCAATGGGGTGGTCTCCACATAAACTGTACTGAGGCTTGTATTCTTGTGATCAATAGAATTAGGGAAATAAAGAGAGCTTTCGGCTAAATAGCAAAGGCAAATGATCAAATTTGGAAAGATGTGGCAGCATGGTGGCTCAGTGGTTAGCAATGCAGCCTCACAGCGCCAGGGATCCAGGTTCGATTCCAACCTCGGGCAACTGCCTGTGTGGAGTTTGCATATTCTCCCCGTGTCTGCGTGGGTTTCCTCCCACAGTCCAAAAATGTGCGGGTCCGGAAAATTGGCCAAGCTAAATTGCCAATTTAGGTGCATTGTCAGAGGGAAATGGGTATGGGTGGGTTACTCTTCGGAGGGTCGGTATGGACTTGTTGGGCCGAAGGGCCTGTTTCCACACCGTATGGAATCTAATCTAATCTAATCTCAAATAAAAGAGTAGAGCTGAAGCCAAAGAATATTAGGACTGGAAGCAATAAGCTGACCATGAGAGGAAGATTTGGAGATGCTGGGGTGTACAAAGTTAAAAATGACACAACACCAGGTTATAGTCCAACAGGTTCAATTGGAAGCACTAGCTTTCGGAGCTTTCGGTGGTTGCCACCTGATGAAGGAGCAGTGCTCCGATAGCTAGTGCTTCCAATTAAACCTGTTGGACTATAACCTGGTGTTGTGTGATCTTTAACTATGAGAGGAAGAGATAGAGAATTCAAGTCTAAAGGTCAACCATTGGATAAGACTCAAATGTACAAAGAGAGTAATGGATATAAATAAAGGCTCCGTATCTGAATACATGTAGCATTTGAAATTAAACAGATGAACAGAGAGTGTAAATAGAAATGAATCTCTATGAACTGGTAGCCATTCCAGAGACATGGCTGTTGGAGGAGAAATATTGGGATCTCAACCTTGAAGGGCACAGGACATTTAGGAATTATAACAAACTCAGAAAGGTGTCTGTCCCTGTTACTTCAAGATGGTGTTAGTGAGGGATGACCTAAGTTCAGAAAACCAAGATGTGGAAACCATTCAGGTAGAAATAGAAATGATAGAGACATGAGGTCACTTGTGGGAATGTGTACAGATCCCCCAGCAGGCAAGGTGGAAGATAAAGGAAGAAATAAGAAGGGCTTGTCAGAAATGCATGATGATCATGGGACATTTAATCTACAAATCAACTCGAAAGTCAGATGGGCAAAGTCAATCTAAGTGAGGTGTGCGTAGAATGTTTTCCAGATAGTTTCTTAAAACAACATAGATTGAACATACAATTTGTATCCGTCGTCACTACAAAGGATACAAGTGACATCCCAGAAATAGCATTAAGACAGGAAATGGAGGGAGGAAGAAACTCACAAAAATCACAATCACCGGAGAAAAGTTACTGAGAAAATTGTTGGGCGGACAAGTGCCAAGATCCTGGTGGATCTCATCCCATGGTCTTAAAAGAGGTGCCTAATGAGATAGTTTAGTCAACTGGACAATCAACGGGAACTCTTTGTGCAAAGTAACACATGCTGTAGCTAAAGGGGAACCAGTGAATGTACTGTACTTAGATTTCCAGAAGGTATTTGATAAGGTGATTGGTTAACTACCAAAAAGCAGAGAAGGCATAAGTTGGTCTTTCTTAGGTTGGCAAAATGTAATGGGCAGTGTGCTACAGGTATCTGTGCTGGGACCTCAACTGTATATATAAATGACTTATGTGAAGAGATGGAAGGCAATGGCAGGGAAACAGGACATAAGGACGTTACAAAACCAAAATGGAGTAGAATATGAAATTGTCCTATTTGACAGGAAAAATAAAAAAAAAGTATATTATCTAAATGGGAAAGCATTGCAGAGCTGTGAGATGCAGAGGGAACTAAATGTCTTTGTCCATGAATTGCAAAATGTTAATATGAAGGTACAGCAAGAAGATATTTTGTTCATTCATAGGAGAGAAAGGCATCAATTTATTCTCCATAGACAAGTTAAAAGTCACTAACTTAAATGTGGTGTTGGGGGTCACAGTAAACAGAAGATGGGTTTTTAATGATAATTGACATTACTGCTATTGGGTTATGTTTTAATTTCAGAGTTTACTGAACTCAAAATCCACCACCTTCCACATTGGGATTTGAACCCACATCTCCAGAGAATTAGCCCAGGGTTCTGGATTACTGGGCCAAGTGACATTACTACTGTTCCACCCTCTTCCCATTAGGTGAGATAATAGAATATTATAATTTATTATGCATGGAATTCAGTTTTAAAGTAGGGAACTTATGCTTCAGTTATAGAGGGCGAGATCAAATCAGGAAAACATTGGTCACCTTGTTTGAGAAAGGAGTGAAAACGCATCGGAAGTAGTTTCGGAGAGAGTTTATGGCCTGCAAACCCGGAATGAGCATGTTTTCCTATGAGGAACGCTTAGACAGGCTAGGCTTGTATCCACTGGAGTGCAAGGTGATTTGATTGAAACTTGTCAGAGCTGAGTGGTCTTAACAAAGGCAGGTCAGGAAAGGTTGTTTCCTCTTGAGGGCAAATCCAGAACATTTTAAAAATCAGAGTTTGGCCCATTTAAAACCGAGATGACTCTTGGAGGATCCTGTATCTTTGGAACACCCTTCATGGTGGAAGCAGAGTCCTTGAATATTTTTATGGCAGTGGTACATAGATTCCTGTTAAGCAGGGTGGTGAAAGGTTATCGGATATACATGAATGTGAATTTGAGGTTGCAATCAGATAGTGGAACAGGCTTGATGGATTGAATGGTCTACTCTCACTTCTAATTCATATGATCATACGTATATCAGACTAGGATGTAGTTCTTCAGATTCTAGTTATGTGTTTGCGTGCAATTGGAAGTGGAATCTGCTGTGAGCTATATTTATAGAGTCATCCAGCATGGAAACAGACCCTTCGGTCCAACCAGTCCATGTCGATCATAATCCCAAACTGAACCAGTCCCACCCTGCCTGCATTTGGCTCACATCCCTCCAATTTATCCAAATGTCTTTTAAAACTGTAACTGCACCCACATCCAACAAACACTTCTTCATTACACACATGAACCACTCTCTGTGTAAAAACAGTTGCCCCACGGGGCAGCACGGTAGCACAGTGGTTAGCACTGCTGCCTCACAGCACCAGAGACCCGGGTTCAATTCCCACCTCAGGCGATTGACTGTGTGGAGTTTGCACATTCTCCCCGTGTCTGCGTGGGTTTCCTCCGGGTGCTCCGGTTTCCTCCCACAGTCCAAAGATGTGCAGGTTAGGTGAATTGGCCATGCTAAATCGTCTGTATGTTAGGTAAAGGGTAAATGTAAGGGAATGAGTGGGTTGTGCTTCGGCGGGTCGGTGTGGACTTGTTGGGCCGAAGGGCCTGTTTCCACACTGTAATGTAATGTAATCTAAAAATGTAATGTAATCTTATGTTTTTGTTAAATCTTTCTCCATTCATCTTAAAATTATGCCCCCAAGTTTTGAACTCCTCCACTCTTAGGGAGAAGACTCTTCTCATTCACCTTATCTATGCTCCCCTTGATTTTACAAGCCTCTATAAGGTCACCCCCTCAACCTCCTACACTGTAGTGAAAAAAGCCCTACCCTTTCCAGTTTATTTTTACATCTCACACCCTCCATTCCTGCTAACAATTGGGCAATGTTATGAAATGTAATTTTTAAAAAAGGAATATTAGAAGTATTATGTAGTATATTTAAGAGTTGTAGCTGGGTGCAGTTTGATTGATATGGGGTGTAAGTGATAAGGGATTAATCACTAAAAATAAGCATTTCAATGAATGTTTGCAGACATCTTAATAACCCCATTTTAAATGATTGAAAAATTTGAAGGGAAATAATGTTTAAAGCTTTTGGAATTTGTTTATGAGCATCATTGTGCCCAACGAAAACTTAATTTTAACTCAGTTCTTGAAAGCATACAGTACAGGTATGATTGACAGACTCCCCAATGTGATTAATTCAGTCTGGGGCTTTCTGTGGTTGTGTGGGTGTGGCTGGCTTCAAATATTATTTAAACTAAAGCAAAGAATTGCAGAAACACAATTTGCTTTGAAAGCAATTTGCATTTAGAACCGTTCTGTCGTTTGTACTGGCTTGTCTGATTTTTGTGAAGATTGTTCTGATAAAACCAACACCATCTGTCAAAAGACCTTGCCAGCTGCACAAGTAATGGGGAAATTAATTGTTACTTTACATTTTAACTAAAAAAAATTCTGATGACCAAGTTCAGAGAAGTTATCAAACACCTCTAGAGAAGGTGGGACTTGGACACAGACCACCTGGTTCAGAGGTACGAACACTACCTCTGTGCTACAAGAGCCCTAAAGCTTTAAATAGAACATAGAACATAGAAAAATACAGCGCAGTACAAGCCCTTTGGCCCTCGATGTTGCGCCGATCCAAGCCCACCTAACCTACACTAGCCCGCTATCCTCCATATGCCTATCCAATGCCCGTTTAAATGCCCATAAAGAGGGAGAGTCCACCACTGCTACTGGCAGGGCATTCCATGAACTCACGACTCGCTGAGTAAAGAATCTACCCCTAACATCTGTCCTATACCTACCACCCCTTAATTTAAATCTATGCCCTCTCGTAATAGCTGACTCCATACGTGGAAATAGCTGACTCCATACGTGGAGTCCATAAATGTTAATATTGTTGCAAATTCCACATTTGTCTGAGCTCTAGTTGGTTAAACTGATTGTGCTTCTTCTAAGTTTGGCTCTACTCTAATTAGATTCTTGGGGAATAACGATCATAGAATTCCACCCCCTACACTATCCCCACTACCCATGACTAACCCATACATTCCCTGGGCAATTTAGCATGGCCAATCCATTTAACCTGCACGTTTGGACTATGGGAGGAAATCCATCCAAATACAAGGACACTCCGCACAGACAGTTGCCTGAGGCTATGAGTTGAACCCGGGTCCCTGGTACTATGAGGCAGCAGTGCTAACCACTGAGCCACCTCAATACAATTGATTTTTATCAGATTGGAGAACTATTACTCATTACCGGTCTTAATCTTCAGTGGGCATGGATCAGTTCTAGTGGGTGCTAACTCCATTCCCACAACAAACGTTTTTGATGTTTGTTGGCTTTTGGGTCTTTGAATGATGCTATCTATGGGGACATCTTTTCAATTGTTTTCTATCCTGATTTCCACCAATGGTCTCTGACAATTGTTCCCATATCAGTTTCCTTTAGCTCATCTGCTATCACAGAAATCCAGCCATTCCTTTCTGTTAGTAATGGCACATGCTGCCATGGGCAACCCTCAGTCTTGTGTTACAGGTTGGGCCTAGTGATATTAGCCTCTGGAATCAACACTTACAGTAAATTACACCATTCAGGAAGGCGGTCAAGAGCCACTTGACTAAATTCATACCCAATTAAACATAATCAGCTTTAGTTAAGAGAGAATCAATCAACAGGAACTCAACATTAAAGTGAAATCAGCGAATAATGATTGCAGGTGCAAGCCTATCTAACAAAAAAACTTGGAATAGTAGAGTGAATCCTGTTTTTTTATCTCTATGAGGAATATAAGTAATGAGATTGTTGGGAGTGTTATAATCATTCGATTTCTATTGTTTCTGAGGCTGGTAAATATTTGACTGAAATCACACCAATGTTAGCATCTCTGCATTATCTTTAGATATTTTTTAACCAACCTAGTCTGGGATCTTATGACACATCTCTGGAGCAGGTGGGACTTGCACCCAGGCCTCCTGGCTCAGAGTTAGGGACACTACCACCACATCACAAGCACCCTCAACTAAGTTTTTATGTAAGTATTAGGATAAGGAGTAGGCATTTAGCCCTTTAAAAATAATACTCCGCCATAGGGATGGCTCTTGTGATGTGGTGGTAGTATCCTTATCTCAGAGCTAGGAAGCCTGGGTTCAAGTCCCACCTGCTCCAGTGGTATGTCATAACATCACTGAATGGATTTATTCGAAATTATCTCCAAATGCATGTTGATTGCACAAAGCCACAAGTGCAACAAATATCAGGAAGTATATATGTACGTGAAATGTATCCCCACCCAGTCTGCCCTGTCCAACCCATCCCCTTGAATTATTTTTTATTAACTCTCCTAAAAGCAAGCACGCGCACACACACACACATTCTCTCTCACACATACACTCACACACTCTCTCACACACACACACACATTCTCTCTCACACACACTCACATACACATACACACTCACACACACTCTCTCTCACACACACATGCAGGGTGTGATAGTTTTTCATTTGTGTCCCTGAGTGCAGAATAAGTCACATGCTATCCTCAGTCCTGGATACTTATTGGTTTTATTTGTTGGGATGTGACGTTTACTGTCAAGGTCAGATTTGTTCCCCTTTCCTAATTGCCCTTGAACTGGGTGGCATGCTAGGAGCTTTCAGAGGATAGTTTAGAGTCAACCACATTACTGTGGGTTGGGAGCCATGTGTAGGCCAGACCAGGAAAACATGGCCAGATTTCCATTCCAAAAGGACAATTTAAAATAATTGACAATAGTTTCAGTGTCACCATCAATGAGTTTGGCAGATCTTGAAATTCCATCAGTTGCTGTGGTAGGATTTGAACCCATGTTCCAACAGCAACAGTCAGGGGTAATAGTTCACTAACAATACAGCTTGGTCACTGGCTCCCCTTAATGTGATGTTCCCCCCTCCACTCCCTCCAATGTGATGTTGCTGATTACAGTTAACCCATTCACCTACAATGACTGACAGCTGGGTGACGTTACGGTAGAAATCCCAGACCTTTAGCTGGTGTTCTCGATATGGAGCACAGCTTCAGTTTTGCAAACTGCAAACCAGCTGCTTTGCACGCCGCTGCACTGCCCAAACACTCATGAAAAGACTCCAATTGAACATAATTCGGGTACTTGGAACCCATGCCAACCCAAATTACATCAACATTCTTCAGTGTCGACTTGTCTCGTAAAGTCGGCTGACAGGAGCTTGATGAGCGGGGAGGAATTTTGGGCTGAATGTTGCTGTTTCCAAGGCCACAGGAAATATCAAAGGAATACTCAATATTAATCTACAGCCAGTTATGTCACATGGCATTGTCTGTACTTATCTGCTCTGCTCATTGTGCAAATTATAGTGTTCCAGTAAATGGCAATCAAGGCCACTTGAATTGAGCATTCCCTGATTAGTTGTTCTTGTGGGTTAATTGCAGGGCGTTTGAGGAATAGTTTGAGTAACTTAATCAGGCAGTGGCAGAGCCAGGAGCTGCTTGACTACTGATGCAGTGGAATGTAAGCATGCACAGAATCAGATGGCTGGATTAGATACAGGACAAATGTACAACATTTGGTTGTTCAGCCCTGTTGGCTAATACAACTGTAGGGACTCGAAGTCCCTGGTACTACAGATTTGCATAAGAATTTGATTTCATATTTATGTAAGTCAGAATTCCATCAACATTTCCGTGAAATGAACCTGATACGTTGGCGGGTAAAGGCACTCAGTCAAAGTTAATTTAGTATCTCCGACTCAAGATGATTTGAAGTGGGATATCAATAAGGGAATGCACATCTGAAATCTATCCTGCTGCTATTTTCATGGAATCATTAACCCTTTTATTGGCAGCGAGTTGACACTGTCATTATTTCAGAAGCCCCTGGGGTGGTGTGGCAGGAAATAAAGAATCTTTCTCTCCACCTGGTTTAACGATGTTGGAATCAACTAGTTGCTTCCAAACCCGGGAGCATTGACGGGAAAACCTCTGGGAATTGGGCCCAAGAGGGCATGCAGAATAAGATTACCTGCTGGAA
Source organism: Chiloscyllium plagiosum (assembly GCF_004010195.1). NCBI lineage: Eukaryota > Metazoa > Chordata > Chondrichthyes > Orectolobiformes > Hemiscylliidae > Chiloscyllium > Chiloscyllium plagiosum. The sequence goes on from NC_057733.1 coordinate 7,422,472, forward strand.
GAGAAAGGAAATGAGGCTGCTGCCTAAACTGCCTTGTTTCTGTTAGTGACCAGTGTGGTCAATATAAAATCGGCATTCCAAACTAAATTGATAAATTAGATCATGCCATAAACGTAAACTAATCACCCTTGAATCAAAGGTGTGTGGGTTGGGTGGATTGGCCATGCTTAATTGCCCATAGTGTCCAGGGATATGTAGGCTAGATGGGTTAGCCATGGGAAATGCAGGGTCACAGGGATAGCTTCGAGTGTCAGGGTAGGATGCTCTTCAGAGGGGCAGTGTGGACTCAATGGGCCAAATGACTTGCTTCCAGTTCTCTAATTCTGTGATTGAACATTTCCTTAGTAGCTGACTTCTGTATACTTTGCCTGTATAAATGCTTTTAGGTATCTTTACCCCAGTGACTGTAGCATGGACGGTGAAAATCTACTTGCAGTGGGCAGGACTGCAGGTGGCCTGGGAGGGACAGACCTTCAACAGCTCTTAGTGTGGAAGGATTAGCAAGACCTCAGAATAGATAGTGGCAGACTAAGGTGGGTTTCTGATGGGTAACAACAAGGGTATTGATGAGTACGGGGCAGGGTGGCTGCAGCAGTAGGAGTACATATGTTATTATCTTGAGGTGGGATAACAGGCCCACACACTACGGAGTTACCTTCACTTACCTGATGCAAGCGTGCACCCAAAGAGTAGCAGGTTTAAGGCTGCCTCCACACCACAATCCTCAGCATGAGAAGATGGCATTCTGCCCTCAATACATTGAAAGGATGTGGGAATAATTGCACATCACAATCCCCGCCCCTGTTTTTTCAGGACACTCCAAATTGGCCACTGACATCATAAACACGGAAGGACTTATGCCCGAAGCGTTGATTCTCCTGCTCCTCCGATGCTGCCTGACCTGCTGTGTCTTTTCCAGCACCACACTCTCCACTCTGATCTCCAGCATCTGCAGACCTCACTTCCTCCATTGACATCAATTGTAAAGTAGTCCCTGAGCTTCCCACACTGTTTGGAGATGATGGGTAGGCAACTGTCCAACAAGTGAGCAATTTTCATTTGTATAGCGCCTTTCATGACCTCACATCAGGTGCAGTCAATAAAATGAGGAGGTGTAGTTACAGCTGACATATAGGAAATGCAGCAGCCAATTTGCGAACAGCAAGAGCCTACATCTGCTCAGTGATAAAGACAAAATAATCTGTTCTTTGGGATTACTTTGGTTGAGGAGGAAGGTAATGGTAAAGGCTTTTTTTTTCAAAATAATACACAGGGATATTTTAAATGTATCTATGAGGGAAAACAGAGCCTCAGGTTACAACTTGTCTGAAAAACGGTATGGCCAACAATGTTGCACTCCTGCTGTACCAATATTCTACATTCTACTGATGGTACATACATTTATAATTCAGATAGAAAAGTGTTGGAGGTGAATTTTTCAACATTTCACTGAAGTATCTGTCTGGATTTGTGCTCAACTTTTAGGACAGGGATTTAAACCCACTGCCTTCTGATCCAGAGATGACAGTGTCAACAACAGAGCTAAAAGGGGCAAGAAACGTTGAAAGGGGTAGTTGGGAATGGAGGGGAAGAACTGGGAGATATTGTGGTTTTGCAGGATACCCACTGGTGATTCTGGTAATGTCAAGTGCCGTCAAACAGCATTTCATGTCAGATTTGATGATGAATGGCTAAACAATGGTGAAAAGGGGGACAGTAAATGAAGGAACAGGATGATACTGCTGGGGAAGGTGTCCATGCTGTCATGTTGGGATATCCACACCATTACTCTGCGCCCTAAACCTAAACTTATTTCAGTGTCACACATTCACTATTACAATGTACCACCATGACCCAGACCTTTGCTAGTGTCAACCATATTACGCTGTCGAGAGTGACCCACACTATTACTCTGTGTTAGTGTGACCCACACTATTACTCTGTGCTAGTGTGACCCACACTATTATACTGCACCAGTCTGACCCACACTATTACTCTGTGTTAGTGTGACCCACACTATTACTTTGTGCCAGTCTGACCCACACTATTGCTCTGTGCCAGTGTGACCCACACTATTACTCTGTGCTAGTGTGACCCACATTATTACTCTGTGCCAGTGTGACCCATACTATTACTCTGTGCTAGTGTGAGCCAAACTATTACTCTGTGCCAGTCTGACCCACACTATTACACTGCACCAGTGTGACCCACACTTTTACTCTGTGCCAGTGTGACACACATTATTACTCTGTGCCATTGTGACCCACACTATTACTCTGTGCCAGTGTGACCCACACTATTACAATGCACCAGTGCAACCCACACTATTACTCTGTGCTAGTGTGACCCACACTATTACACTGAACCAGTCTGACCTACACTATTACACTGTGCCAGTGTGACCCACACTATTACACTGCATCAGTGTGGCCCACACTATTACACAGCACCAGTCTGACCCACAATATTACTCTGTGCCAGTGAGACCCAGACTTTTACTCTGTGCCAGTGTGACTCAAACTATTACACTGCACCAGTCTGACCCACACTATTACTCTGTGCCTGTGTGACCCACACTATTATACTACACCAGTATGACCCACACTATTACTCTGTGCCAGTGTGACCCACACCGTTACTCTGTGCTAGTGTGAGCCACACTATTACTCTGTGCTATTGTGACCCACACTATTACACTGCACCAGTGTGACCCACACTTTTACTCTGTGCCAGTGTGACCCACATTATTACCCTGTGCCATTGTGAGCCACACTATTACTCTGTGCTATTGTGACCCACATTATTACACTGCACCAGTATGACCCATCCTATTACTCTATGCCAGTGTGACCCACACTATTACTCTGTGCCAGTGTGACCCACACTATTACACTGCACCAGTGTGACCCACATTATTACCCTGTGCCATTGTGACCCACACTATTACTCCGCGCCAGTGTGACCCACACTATTACACTGCACCAGTATGACCCATCCTATTACTCTATGCCAGTGTGACCCACACTATTACTCTGTGCCAGTGTGACCCACACTATTATACTGCACCAGTCTGACCCACACTATTACTCTGTGCTAGTGTGACCCACACTATTACACTGCACCAGTCTGACCTACACTATTACACTGTGCCAGTGTGACCCACACTATTA
>NC_057733.1:7430956-7434950 GCF_004010195.1 Chiloscyllium plagiosum
ATTCACATTGCAGTAACTGTCAGGGACAGATTAATAACTACACTTATTGACAAACCTAAAACTGACAGGAACAGAACGATAACCACACTCCCAGTTTCACACAGCATAAACTGACAAGTATAGTCTGATAATTACATTCTCCTTCACAGAGCAGAATCTCACAGATACATACTGGTACCTGCACTGGTCACATTCACCAAACAGGATCTGGGAGGTAGAAATCGATAAATTCACATATTGACAAGGCAGAGATTGAGAGGCATAGATTGGTAACTGCATTCACATACTGATATAGGTGAAACTGACAGTTCAGATTAATATTGACAGTCTCAATTAACAGAGCAGGAACAGACTCGTAAATACACTCACACATTCACATAAGTGAAACGGACAGGTAGAATTGATAGTTACATGCACATAGAAGAAACTGACAAGTACACATTGATAAATACGTTGGTTATATAAATGATTAGGAGTTGGGTGTTTAGGATATAATCTCTAAATTGCAGTTGATACTAACTCAGGGAGAAGAGTGAATTGTGAGGATGATGCTGAGTGACTTCACAGAGAGATTGACAAATTGGCCAAATGGGCAGAAATCTGGCAGATTAATTCCAATACAGACAGATGTTACGTAATGCATTTTGCTACCAGAAACACAAAGCAACAATGCAGGTTCAATGGTACATCTTTGAAGGAAGCACTGGAGCAGAGAGACCTCGGGGTTCACGTGTATCAATCTCTGAATTTGGCTCGGCAAGCTGAAACCGTTGTGAAGACGGCTTGTAGGATCCTTGCCGATATAAATAGAGGAATTGAGTATAAATCTGAGGAAGTGATGTATACCCCTACAAATCATTGGTCAGATCACGTGTGTTTGGTTCTAGGCACTTTATTTAAGAAAGGATCTTCAAGCTTTGAAGAGGGTTCATTGGAGATTTACTAAAATTATAGCAGTAATGAAGGATTTTATGTACCAAGGAAGGATTAGTGACATCAGGCTTCTTCTCCTTGGAGCAGAGAAGGTTAAGCAGGGGACGGTACGGAGGTGTTCAAAATTATGAAGAATTTTGACAAATATTTTGTTCCCACTAGTTGGTATGTCAACAACTAGGGGTCACAATTTCATGATTGTCAGCAAAAGAGCGAGGAGTGAGATGAGGAGAAATATCTTTACTCAGAGTTGTTAGGATTTGGATCTTGCAACCTTGGATTGTGGTGGAGGTAGATTCCATATGAGGTATAAAAATAGAGCTGGATATGTACTGGAAGTGATGAAATTAGAGGGCAATGAAGATAGAGCTGGAAAACAATCCTGCCTTGAATTATTTCCAGCTCACCACAATTTAAACAAAACATGCTAAGTACATTTAATTCATTGGCTCCTCTGCCTCAAGCCATTCGCAAGGAGATTAAATGGATATCATAAATTCTCAAATCTCTGCCATCAACAGTTAGATCGTGCTACAGCAGGATAAATTGACCCAGTGAGAGTTGTGGAAGAGACCATTATTCAGATGGTTTCTCAAGACAAGTCGATCTTTCAAATTGATATCTTGCTGAGTGAATTGAGGCAAAGCCTCGCCTAGTCACATAAACGTGTCATTGCTATGCCTTCTCTTCCATTTCCTCCTTATTTGCTGGAAGATAGATTTGCTGTTGATCGATTTGTGAAGCTTCACAAGCTTTCTTCTGCGCTGTCTCACGATGTCCGTGGAAGGATGGCATAAGTGTTTCCCTCTTCCTCTCGACCTGGATCCTCATCCCCTCCTGTATCTGTGTGCCTCAGGGTGGCGTATGTGATGCAGGGTTGTTTATGTGATGCCAAATGGTTGCTGCTCCGCTTGGTCAGACTGAAAGTAGGACAACACAGAAACATAGTAGATAGGAGCAGGACCAAAATTGTGGACAGAGAATAATGGTACCTAAGAGAACAATGGAAATTTTATCAACTGGGCCAGTGGGTCAAGAAATAGCAGATGAAGTTTAATTTAGATAAACACGAGGTATTGCATTTTGGTAAGGCAAACCAGGGCAGGACTTATACAGTTAATAGTACAAGTCTGGGGAGTGTTTCCAAACAAACAGACTAGGGATGCAGGTAGATTGTTCCTTGTGTGTGGTATTGCAGTGAGACACAGTGGTGAAGGCGGCATTTGGCATGCTTGCCTTCATTGGTCAGAGCCACTGACAACAGGAGTTGGGGCATCATGTTTGCAGCTGTACAGGATGTTGGTGAGGTCACTTTTAGAATACTGTGTACAGTTCTGGTCAGCCTGCTGTAGAAGGGATGTTCTTAAGCTGGAAAGGTTACAGAAAAAAATTGCAAAGATGTTACTAAGATTGCTGGGTTTGAGTTATAAGGAGAAGCTGCATAAGCTGGAAGCTTTTCTCCCCTGGAGCATCAGAGGCTGGTGAGGTGACATTATGGAGGTTATAAAATCACGAGTGGCATAGATAAGGTAAATAGGTATTTGTGTCCAAAACTAATAGGCATAGGTTGAAGGTGAGGGGGAAAGATTCGAAAGCGATCTGAGAGGCAGATTTATCACACAGAGGGCAGTGAGTACATGGAATGAGCTGCGAGAAGAAGTGATAGAGGCAGGTACAATTACAACATTTAAAAGGAAAGGTACCTGGATAAGAAAACTTTAGAGAGATATGGGTCCAAATGCAGACAAATGGGACTGGGTGAGTTTGGGAAACTTGGTAGGCATGGACGGGTTGGGCCGATGGGCCTGTTTCCGTGCTGTTTTGCTGTATGAAAATGGATGAGAATAACAAACTCTGACTGAGTACAGGACAAGCTGTGAATATCTGAGGTCATTATCCAGACCAATTTCTCTAAGCAAAGCACGTGATTGGAACAGGCCAAAAACAAACTGACAAATGTTATTTCTCTGTACTCTGAATAGGATGTGGTCATCTCTGCCAAGGTGGGAAGTGGATGCAATTCCAAAATGTCCTTGAACCAATCGACTTATTCAGGCTGAAGTCAGTGAAGTGTTTGCAAAGGGTTAGGAGTCAAGTGCAGAGCCGACTAAGGAGGGCAGATTTCATTCCCTTAAGGAAAATCACAGACAGGAACAGGAGAAGGCCATTCGGCCTCTGGAGCCTGCACAGCCATTCAATAGCATCGTGACTGATGCCCAATTCCTCACGCTCACTTTCCTGCACTTAACATGACACCCTCAATTCTCTGACTGATCAAGAATCTATCAATCCCAGTCTTCAACCTGCTCCCTGTCCCCACACACAGCTCTCTGTGGCAAGGAGTTCCAAAGACTCACAACCCTCTGAGAGAAGAAATTCCTCCTCACCCCAGTCTTCAATTTTGAACCAGATGGTTGTTTGTTCCTGACAACAGTCATCATTAGAGTCTTAACTCCAGATCTGTTTCTGTTTAAAATCGAATTCCAAATCCACCACCTGCCACAGCAAGATTCACATTCACATCTGCAGGGCATCCTCTGGGGAGCTGAAAACATAGGATTTTATTTCCCCATTATTTCAGAAACTGAAAGTGAATCTCATCTAAATTGAGATTGGAATGAATTGCCCACACCATTGAGCTAAGTATTGATGTTGCCAGAATCTGTACAGTGTGGAAAGAGACCATTCAGCTCATCCAGTCTGCCCCAAGCCAGTGAAGAGCATCCCAAACAAACACTGACCCTACCCCCGTAACCTAGCATTAATTATGGCTATTCCCCTTAACCTGCACATCATAGAATCCTACAGTGTGGAAGCTAATCTTCCACACTGACCCTCTGAATAGAATCCCACCCAGATATACTGCCCTACCCCATCCATATAACCTTGCATTTCCCATGACTAACCTTCCTAACCTGCATAACCCTTACACCATGGGCAACTTAGCATGGCCAATCCATCTAAACTGCACATCTTTGGACTTTGGGAGGAAACCGGAGCATCCGGAGAAAACCCATGCAGAGAAGGGGAGAATGTGCAAACTCCCAATAGACAGTCACCC
>NC_057733.1:7435204-7437142 GCF_004010195.1 Chiloscyllium plagiosum
CAAGTTTGTGAGACATGATTTCCCACGCACAAAGCCATGTTGACTATCCTTACACAGTCCTTGCCTGTCCCTCAGGATTCCCTCCAACAACTTGCCCTCCACCGACGTCAGGCTCACTGGTCTATAGTTCTATGGCTTGTCCTCACCACCCTTCTTAAACAGTGGCACCACGTTAGCCAACCTCCAATCTTCCATCACCTCACCTGAGACTATCAATGATACAAATATCTCAGCGAGAGGCCCAGCAATCACTTCCCTAGCTTTCCACGGAGTTCTCGGATACACTTGGTCAGGTCCTGGGGATTTATCCACTTTTATGTATTTCAAGACATCCAGCACTACTTCTTCTGTAATATGGACATTTTGCAAGGTGTCACCATCTATTTCGCTACTTTCTATACATTCCATATCTTTTTCCACAGTTAACTCGTGGCAGATGACTAACTTGGCTGGATTTCTTTTTCCCATCTGATGGATAGCTCAAGGCCTGATCAATCAAGTGCACACTGACCTGTCAATTAATTTTTCTTTCTTACGAATTATTGTCTTTCACTGTTATCTGTCTAATTAAGAACATGCAATGTTTTTGTAAACTTTTGTAGAAAGGAAGCCACTCTGTATCAGTAAATCGGAATAGCCTGGTGAGGCACTTGAAGAGCTGGTACCCTACTCTCCTAGGTTATTAGAACCTAGTTAGTTTAGCTTGTAAGTATCAGTGTTATGTCGTAACAGTGATGCTACTAACGAATAAAGAGGATGACTAAAATTAAACTAAACTGTCTGTAAGAGGCTTTTATTCCAGACTTCCAAAGAGTACAATCTCCGGGACGAACAAAGAGAGAGGGGATTTACAGGTCTGAGTCTACAAGGGATTCCCTGTGCCGTCTCAAATCTGTACTTTAATAGTCTCACAATCTTGATTGAGTTTTTTTGAAAAAGTAACAAAGAGGATTGATGTGGGCAGAGCTGTAGATGTGGTCTATATGGACTTCAGTAAGGCATTCGAGGAGGGCATGGGAGACTGATTAGCAAGGTTAGATCTCACTGAATACAGGAAGAACTAAACATTTGGATACAGAACTGGCTCAAATGTAGAAGACAGAGGGTGGTGGTGGAGGGTTGATTTTCCTGTCTGGAGTGCCAAAAGGATCAGTGCTGGGTCCACTACTTTTCATCATTTAGATAAATGATTTGGATGTGAGCATAGTAGTTACATTGGATGTAGTTAGTAAGTTTGCAGATGACACCAAAATTGGAGGTGTAGTGGACAGCAAAGAAGGTAACCACAGATTACAAAAGGATCTTGATCAGATGGGCCAATGGGCTGAGAAGTGGCAGATGGAGTTTAATTTAGATAAATGTGAGGTGCTGCATTTGGGAAAGCAAATCTTAACAGGACTTGTACACTTAATGGTAAGGTCCTAGGGAGTGTAACTGAGTAAAGAGGCCTTGGAGTAAAGGTCCATAGCTCCTTGAAAGTGGAGTCACAGGTAGATTGGATAGTGAAGAAGGCAATTGGTATGCTTTCTTTCATTGATCAGAGTATTGAGTACTCTGGCAGCTCATTCTATACATGTACAATCCTCTGCATGAAAACGTTGCCCCTTAGCTCTCTTTTATATCTTTCCCCTCTCACCCTAAACCTATGCCCTCGAGTTCTGGACTCCCCGACCCCAGGGAAAAGACTTTGTCTATTTATCCTATCCATGCCTCTCATAATTTTGTAAACTTCTATGAGGTCACCCCTCAGCCTCCGACGGTCCAAGGAAAACAACCCCAACATGTTCAGCCTCTCCTTATAGCTCATATCCTCCAACCCTGGCAACATCCTTGTAAATCTTTTCTGAACCCTTTCAAGTTTCACAATATCTTTCCGATAGGAAGGAGACCAGAATTGCACACAATATTCCAACAGTGGCCTAACCAATGTGCTGTACA
>NC_057733.1:7438022-7446829 GCF_004010195.1 Chiloscyllium plagiosum
AATAGAATTATGGTCGCTGGCCCCAAAGTGCTCCCCCACTGACACCTCAGTCACCTGCTTTGCCTTATTTCCCAAGAGTAGGTCAAGGTTTGCAACTTCTCTAGTAGGCACATCCATATACTCATTCAGAAAATTTTCTTGTAACACTTAACAAACTCCTCTCTATCTAAACTCTTAACACTAGGGCAGTCCCAATCTAGGTCTGGAAAGTTAAAATCCCCTACCATAGCCACCCTATTATTCTTACAGATAACTGAGATCTCCTGACAAGTTTGTTTCTTAATTTCCCTCTGACTATTAGGGGGGGGGTCTATAATACAATCCCAATAAGGAGATCATCCCTTTCTTATTTCTCAGTTCATCCAGCATTCCCTGTACCGACCAGCCTTTTCTTTCACCCTAACAGGAATATACTTTCTCTGCACTCTCGTTATCTCATTTCTGAAGTCTTCCCATTTTCCAGCCATCCCTTTATCTGTGAACATCTGCCCCTAGTCAGCTTTTGAAAGTTCTTGCCTAATACCATCACAATTGGCCTTCCTTCAATTTAGAACTTCAACTTTTAAATGTGGCCTGTCCTTTTCCATCACTATTTCAAAACTAATAGAATTATGGTCGCTGGCCCCAAAGTGCTCCCCCACTGACACCTCAGTCACCTGCTTTGCCTTATTTCCCAAGAGTAGGTCAAGGTTTGCAACTTCTCTAGTAGGCACATCCATATACTCATTCAGAAAATTTTCTTGTAACACTTAACAAACTCCTCTCTATCTAAACTCTTAACACTAGGGCAGTCCCAATCTAGGTCTGGAAAGTTAAAATCCCCTACCATAGCCACCCTATTATTCTTACAGATAACTGAGATCTCCTGACAAGTTTGTTTCTTAATTTCCCTCTGACTATTAGGGGGGGGGTCTATAATACAATCCCAATAAGGTGATCATCCCTTTCTTATTTCTCAGTTCCATCCAAATAACTTCCCTGGATGTATTTCTGGGTACATTCTCCCTAAGTACAGGTGTAATGCTATCCCTTATCAAAAACACCACTCCCCCTCCTCTCTCGCCTACCTTTCTGTCCTTCCTGTGGAGTTTGTTTGCTGGAACATTAAGCTGCCATTCCTGTCCATCTCTGAGCCATTTTCTGTAATTGCTTTGATATGTCTGTCCCATGTTCCTAACCATGCCGAGTTCACCTGCCTTCCCTGTTAGGCCGCTTGCATTGAAGTAAATGCAGTTTAATTAATCAGTTCTACCTTATTCTCTGCTTTGTCCCTGCCTGCCCTGACTGTTTGACTTGCTTCTGTTCTCAACTGAACCAGTCTCAGGTTGATCTCTTTCCTCACAATCTCCCTGGGTCCCAACCCTCTACCTTACTAGCTTACATCCTCCTGAGCATTTCCAGCAAATCTCCCTGCCAGTATATTCATCCCCTTCCAATTTAAGTACAATCTGTCATTCTTGTACTGGTCACGTCTACCCCAAAAGAGTTTCCAATGATCCACAAATGTGAATTCTTCTCCAACACACCAGCTCCTCAGCCTTGCATTCATCTATTCCTGCACTCACCATCTCATAGCATTGGGAGCAATCCAGATATTATTACTCTCAAGGACCTTTTAAAATTCCTGCCTAACTCTCTGTAATCTCCCTTCAGAATCTCAACCTTTTCCCTTCCCATGTCTTTGGTTCCAACATGTACAATGATCTCCTGCTGGCCCCTCTCCCCCTTGAGAACATTCTGCACCATCTCGGAGACATCCTTGATCCTGGCATCAGGAAAGCAACACATTATTCTGATTTGTTGCTGCTGCCCACAGAAATGTCTGTCTGTACCTTAGACCAGAAAGTCCCCTAACACAGTCGATATCTTGGAATCCAACATACCCCTCATTGCATTAGAGCCAGTCTCAATACCAGAAATTTGGCTGTTCCCCTGAGAATCCATCACCCCCTACATTTTCCAAAACAGCGTACTTGTTTGAAATGGGGATAGCCACAGAAGACTCCTGCACTGACTGCCTACCACTCTTACCTTTCCTGGAGTTAATCCATCTCTGTGACTGTATCTGCATCATTTCCCTCTTCTTATAACTGCCATTCATCACATCCCCTTGTATATCCTCATTGCCTCTAACTATCTCTCCAACCAATCCATTCAGTCTAATAGGACTCGCAACCAACAGCATTTATTGCAGATATAATTCTCAGTGGCCCGTAAACTCTCCCTGAACACCCACATCAGACAAGAAGAGCATATCAGTCTACAAAAGGCCATTTTTGCTTCAATCTATAGACCCAGAAAATAGCAGTGTCTTATTCCTCTGCAAAACACTGTTCCAGGTTAAATTAAATTTAAAATATAGGCCATAAGTATTAATCAAGAACCATATCTCAATAAAACATATAATCAAGAAAGAATGGACTCTACTCGCTACTAAAGACTTACTGTAAGGCCACGCTTAAAATATCCACTTAGCTGTTTCTATGCTGTGTACTCTCCCAAACAGGTTCCTCCAAGATTAGTTGTGAATTTGTTAATTTTCCCAGATGCAATCCGATGAATCCAGCAATACATGAAGGGTGGTGGGGAATCTGGAACTCATTGCCTGTAAGGGTGGGAGAAGCAGAAATACTCACCACATTGAAGGAAGATTTAGATGTGCACTCGGACGCCAAGGCTATGGGCCAAGTATGGGGGAAATGGGATTAGAGAATAGTGGGTTGGTTGTTTCTGACCAGCACAGACTTGATGGGCCGATGGTCCTTTTTCGGTGCTGTAGACCTCTCTGACTAACTCACTTTGAGATTTGTAGTCTACATCCAAGATATCATCTAAAAGTAACGTACTTTTGTACATTTCATGTTCAGAGATGAGGGGTTTCTCATCGAAAGAGAGATACAGCAGTTTCGGCCAATACTCTCTGGAGTAGGAATGAACAGAGATCTAACTGAGGGATGTAGGAGGCTAAAGGGGGTAGGATTGACAAAGGTGACGGAGAGAGGATGTTTCCTCATTTGGGACGATTTAGAACGAGAGGGTCATTTTTTCAGGAGAAGGGACAGATTGAAAACAGTGATGGTGAGGAATCGCTTCTCTCCAAGGGAGAGGGGATGGGAATCTATGGGAATTGACCCTCCAGTGTGTGGGGACATGTCGAGACATTGAATAAATTGAAGGAGGGGCCAGACAGTTTGTTCATCAGTGAGAGGTTAAAGGGAGCGGTGGCAGGAAATTGGAGTCGAGGCTGAGATGGGATCGGCCACATCCATATAGAATGGGGGAAGCAGGCTCCTGAGGGCTCCTATGTTGTGTTAGTCATCCAGTTGTTTGAACACATTTTAGTGTGAGTGACTAATAGCATATGCTAAGAAAGCTCTGAATCTGAGTGCCAAAACTGTGCGATGCATCACAGTTTATTAGTCACTTAGTAACCAACACCATAAGATATAGCAACCATTTGGCCCATCAAGATTGCTCCGCCATTCTGTCATAGCTGATATGTTTCTTAACCCCATTCTCCTGCATTTTTTCTGTCACGGTCGATCCTCCTACTGATCAAGGACCCATCTATTAATGACAGCCGTCTGCAGTAATGAGTTCCATAGATTCCCCACTGTCTGGCTGAAGAAATTCCTCCTCACCTCAGTTCGAAAGGGAGTTCACTTCACTCTGAGGCTGTGCCTTTGGGTCCTCGTCTCTCCTACTCATGGAAGCATCTTCTACATGTCCACTCTGTCTGGGCCTCTCAGTATTCTCCAACTTTCAATCAGATTCTCCCTCATTCTTCTAAACTCCATCAAGTTGAGAATCAAGAATCCTCAACCTCTCCTCACGCAACAAGTTCTTCATCTTGTAAACCCCCTCTGGACGCCCTTGAAGTTCAGCCAATCCTTCCCAAGATAGGGGCCCAAAACTGCTCCCAATGTTCCAAATGTGGAGTCTTACACAGCCTCAGCAGTACATCCTCCTCTTGTATTCTAACCATCTCAAAATTAATGCTAACATTACATTTGCCTTCCTAACTGCGAACTGAACCTGCCTGTTAACCTGAAGAGAATCCTGAGCTTGGACTCTCAAGTCCCTTTGTGCTTCAGATTTCTGAAAATTTTCTGAAACCAGTCTTGCTCTCTATTCTTCCTACTAAAGTACATAACTTCCCACTTTCCCACATTGTATTTTAGCTGCCATTTCATTGCACACTCTCCTACCCGGTCCAAACCCTTCTGCAGCCTCTCCACTTTCTTTACACTACCTGTCCTTCCACCTATCTTTATATCATCAAAGAAACACTCATGACAATGAAATGGTAATGCTCCTCATGTGAATGATGCTAGACCCAAAGCAAATGGCTCCTTGCCCCACAGACCAAGGCCAGAAGGGGCCACTCTCAGACATTAAGCTGTTGTACTGGGGCAAACAACAGATTGATGTCCCAGGGCCTAAAATTTAGGCATCTCCTCAAAACAAGATGAAAGATAAAGCAATTAGCCATCAGTGTAACTTTCCCTCTTCCAATTCACATTGCTCTGTTGGTAATTTAGTTGACAAAGATGGAACATATCTGTGATTTAGATGATTGCAAACACTACTGATTATTAATAAATTCAAATGATGTAAAAAGATTCAAAAAGCTTGGCAGGCCTTCGCTTTATGCTATAAGCAAGGGAAACACTAGCGATGTTTAAAAGTGGCTGGGGTTTTGAGAGTTAAGGTAAACTAAAGAAAATCTCCACTTTCACTGAACCAGAAATGTTAGAAAAGTATATATCCTTTCTTGGTTTTGAGATGGTTAAAACATGGTATGCCAAACTGCTATCTGGTTTGGAGTCATCTATAATCAAAAAACAAAAATCAAAGTGAACCGAAAGGTTAGAGATCAGAATGTTAGAACAACAACAAACGATAACTCAAAATTAAATATAGAGTGATGTATAAGATCAAAGCCCCAACTCAGCTGAATACAAACCTAAGCTCTTGGCTATATATCCAAGCAGTTCACAAACCAGGTGACTCAATAACATCAAATGTGTATTTTGCATCAACATTCACTACAAAGTTGGCACCTACCCTCCCAGAAAAAGCTCACATTGGGAAGGTGAAGGCCCCTGGGGTAATTTACAATTTTTTGTATTATTAATCACTCATGGCACATGGGCATCACCCACTGGGCCCAGTCTTTATTGCCCAACTCATCCCTAGTTGCCCCCTTGAGAAGGTAGGGATGAGCTGCTTTCTTGTACTGCTGCAGTCCATGTGTTGTAGACAGGCACGAATTCCCTCCCTCAGGGCAATGTGAGGATTTTAACCTAATGACACTGAAGGAACAGTGGTATGTTTCCAAGTCAGGACACTGAGTGGCCCAGAGGGGAACCTGTAGAGGGTGGGTGTGCCCATGTACGTGTCGCACTTGTCCTTCTGTATAGAAGTGGTTGTGGGTTTTGAAGGTGTTGCCCGAGGATCTTTGGTGTATTTCTGCAGTACATCTTGTTGATGGTACACATTGCTGCTACTGAGCATGGGAAGTAGAGGGAGTGGATGCTTGTGGATGTGGTTCTAATCGAGTTGCTTGAGTGTTGCTGAGACTGCAATCATCCAGGCAAGTGGGGAGCATTCCATCACATTCCTGACTTGAGACTGAGATACTTGGAATGGCTTAATCAGGGAATATTCTGACCATATATATCCCTCTAAGAAAAAACGGAATAAAATCATGAAAAATTAATATAGTTCTGTCTTCCTCAGATGGATCCCAGGGTCTACCCTACAAATTACAAGTTGAGTTATACCTATCGCACAAAGCCTCCCTCAGATATATGGAAAGCTTTGATTTTCCACCATTTAATAATAATTCTGAGTACGCTCCCTTATTCAAGGATCTCAAGGTTTGTAAACGAAATGAATAGTTGCCATTGTGTGCCCGTGTTCTTTACTGAACAGTATACTGCTCCAGCACAGCTCAAAGCTAAAATATCAAAAGAAAAAATGGGAAGTTGTCTTCAACAGTAAACAGTCAGTCCCCAGGTGGCAAATAATATCTGTCCCTGCTGAGTTTCTCCAACAATTTCTGTTTCTTTTTATTTCTGTCATTCATTGCCTGAAGAAAGCCAATTGAATGCTGGCCTTTATATTGAGAGATCTGGCATACAAGGATGCAGAAAGGATGTTGCAGTTATACAAAACCCTGGTTAGACCCCACTTGGAGCAGATCTTAGCACCACTCCTGAGGAAGGATAGATTGGCCTCGGAGGGAGTACGGCGTGAGTTTACAAGAATGATAACTTAACCCCTGATATGGGGGTTGACAACACTAATTAAGATTAGATTAGATTAATTACTTACGGTGCGGAAACGGGTCCTTCGGCTCAACAAGTCCACACCGCCCTGCCGAAGCGCAACCCACCCATTCCCCTACATTTACCTCTTACCTAACACTACGGGCAATTTAGCATGGCCAATTTACCTGACCTGCATATCTTTGGACTGTGGGAGGAAACCGGAGCACCCGGAGGAAACCCACGCAGACACGGGGAGAACGTGCAAACTCCACTCAGTCAGTCGCCTGAGGTGGGAATTGAACCTGGGTCTCTGCCGCTGTGAGGCAGCAGTGCTAACCACTGTGCCACCGTGCCACCCAATTAAGTCTGTTGTGTCCAGAATTTACAGGATTTATGGATGATCTGATCAAAGATATTAACAGGAGAGGACAGGGTGGAAAAATTGAAAGTGTTTCCACTGGTTGGGGTTCCTAGAACTAGGGAGGGCATTGCCAGAGAATTTGGGACAGACTGTTCAGGAGAGATGTTAGGAAGTATTACTACACACAAAGGCTGGGAGAGATTTGGAACTCTCTTCCACAAACAGCAGGCATTGCTAGATCAGTTGTTAGTTTTAAATCTGACAGGTAATTTTTTTTTGTTGTTCAGCGAAGGTATTAAGTGGAATAGGGGCCAAAGGCAGGTCTATAGAGTCAGGTCACAGATCAGCCATTGAATGGTGGAACCGGCTCAAGGGGCTGAATGGCCTCCTCCTGCGCCTGGATATCAATATTCCACATTAATAAATGATGGAACAGCCACCGCCTACCTCCTATCCCCTGCAGTTACAAAGTGGCATTTTCACAAACCGGAACAATTAGTGATTTCAAACAAGAACTGAAAGTCCAATTTTTATTTTATTTTCACACATTCCAGATCCCCACCATCCTCTAGGTGAAACAATCCTCAAATCTCTCTCTAAACATCTTACCCTTCACTTTGAAATGATGCAACACCCCACCCCGCCTTGCTTACCCTTTGACTAAGGGAAACAGCTGCTTCCTGTCCACCTCCTTCATAATAGAGTAATAGAATCACACAGCAAGGAAACAGCCCCTTCGGTCCAACTAGTCCATGCCATCCATAATCTCAAACTAAACTAGTTCACGTGTTTGCCTTCTATAATGACATTAAAAATCACATAGCACCTGGTTTATAGTCTAACAGGTATATTTGGAGGTACAAGCTGTGATGTGTTGTGATTTTTTAAACAACTTTTTTGTCTACCGCAGTCCAACACTGTCACCTCCACTTCTTGAATGAATTCAGTCCTTGAGGTAAGGGTAAACCCACAATACTATTCGGGAGAACCAGAATTTTGATCCGCCAATTCTTTGAAATGTAGTTCCAGGTCCAATTCTCTCCATCACTGAAACTCTCCAGCCCCCAAAGCAACATCCTGTTAAAACTCCCTTTGCACACTCCCCCAGTACTATCACATTGCTCCGATAATGTGGTTTGAATAGAGTTACTTTGAAACTCACCAATCACTGACACGGCGAGGAATTTGCTGTTTAGGAGAGATACTCCCTCCTGGTTAGAAACAGCACAGTCCTAATTGCCCTCTTAACTATTGCTGATGTTGATGATTGTGTGTACGGTTTGACTGTGGTTCGAGTATTCACAGTAAATCTTCTCACCATCCTTGTCGGAAATATTTTGAATTGGGGTCAAACCAAGCAGTGCAAGGGAGGTGCTGTCTCTCTCCACTACCTCGTTTCCAGAGTGGGCAGTCAGCTCTCGGACTGACTAAACCAAACTCTTAGGCACTTTTCTAAGGCAGGAATTGTTGTTGTGTTCAGCACAAACAATACTCCCGCTATACATGCAGAGGGAGTTATAGAGACACTTGGGGAGAGACAGAGAGGCCGGAAGAAACAAAGAGATATAGACATACAGAGGGACATAGGTTAGAAAGAAACATTGTCATAAAGAGACACAAGATCACAGAGTCATCGAGATTAGTCGAACTCGTCAGAGAGTTAAAGCAAGTCATGGACAGTCAAACAGTTACAGAGAGAGAGAGAGACCTCGCGGTGTGTACAAGATGCCTCACTGAGAGGGGGAATCTCTCCTGACCCCCCAATAACCACCATCCTGACCCTCGGGAACGGGACATGTTGACACAGTCCGCTCTCCCTCGGCGCTTTTCCTTCCCGCGTGGCCCCGGCGCCATTTTAGCTTCAGGCCCCGCGCGAGATGGCGGTTAACGGCCGCCTCGTGCCCCAAGTGACCGTTAGCAGCTGCTTCAGGGGAAAGGCTCTTTAAAGGGACAACCCTTTCAGATTAGATTAGATTACAGTGTGGAAACAGGCCCTTCGGCCCTACAAGTCCACACTGACCCGCCGAAGCGAAACCCACCCATACCCCTACATTTACCCCTTACCTAACACTACGGGCAATTTAGTATGGCCAATTCACCTGACCCTGCACATCTTTGGACTGTGGGAGGAAACCGCAGCACCCGGAGGAAACCCACGCAGACACGGGGAG
>NC_057733.1:7447086-7449778 GCF_004010195.1 Chiloscyllium plagiosum
AATGGGGAAAGGTTTCGGAAATCTGAAGCACGAAGGGAGTTGGGAGTCCGAGTTCAGGATTCTCTTCAGGTTAACAGGCAGGTTCAGTTGGCGGTTAGGAAGGCAAATGTAATGTTAGCATTCATTTCGGGAGGGTTCGAATACAAGAGCAGGGATGTACTGCTGAGGCTGTATAAGGCTCTGGTCAGACCACATTTGGGACATTGTGAGTAGTTTTGGGTCCCCTATCTTAGGAAGGATGTGCTGAACTTGGAGGGGATCCAGAGGGAGTTTACAAGAAAGATCCCAGGGATGAAGAACTTGTCATTAGAGGAAAGGTTGAGGACTCTTGAGTCTGGACTCGATGGAGTATAGAAGTATATGGGAGAATCTGATTGAAACTTCGAGAACGCTGAAAGGCCCAGATGGAGCGGACATGGAAATGTTTCCATGAGTAGGAGAGATGAGAATGCAAAGGTACAGCCTCAGCGTGAAGGGATGTCCCTTTAGAACTGAGATGAGAAGGATTTTCTTCTCCAAACACAAGGGAATCTGTGGAACTCATTGCTGCAAAAGGCTGTGGAACCCAAGTCATTGAGTGTGTTTAAGACAGAAATGGATAATTTCTTGTTTTGTAAGGGGATCAAGAGTTACAGGAGATTGTACAAGAATGGGATTGAGAAACATGTCAGTCACGATCAAATGGCAGAACAAGTTTTATTGGCTGATTGCTCTAAAATTGGTCCTATATCATAGTCTTCTGCTCTGCTGGGTTACAATCTGGAATCTAATGGAGGTGTTTGGGGTAGTTTATATACAGAATAACTGTACCAGAGAATGCAATACAGATGGGAGAATGGCTGAGGGACTCGGGGTAGTTTACATATCGACGCTGGGGAGAGAGTTACGGACTGGAATCAAATTGAAGGTTCCAGCATAGTTTATACAGAGATATTCAGGAATAAGATACAAACTGGAATCTAATCACGTGTGGTTTTTATATGTGTGAGAAACAAAAGCTCACTCGCTTTAATAATTTCAGTCCGAGACCAAAAATCTGAAACAGTCGTTTATTTGTACACTTGCAAGTGGGTGCCATGTCTAATGCCAGGTAAGGCAATGACAAATGCACATCAAATCCAACAAACTCTCGAAATTTATACCTTTTTTCCCCCATATTTTTCCTTATTCCATTGTTTGCCCCCATCCTCCGCTTACGTCATTCATTTCCTTAAGACTGATCCCACAACTTCTGTTTATCCGGCCTTGTCAGTGACAAATGTCTATCTCTGCCTCCCCCATAAAGTTGCTTGACGTCATCCCATCCTTTGCTCACCATTATCTGCTCCCTTCATCTGCGCTGCCCCTCACAGCATCTTATCACTAAGCCCTTTTACTTGGGGTTTGTTCCTGTGTCTCTGTACAAGTGGGAAACAGATGTTTATAAGGGCCTCTTTTCACAGCATTTTATCTAGTGCCTGTATTTCTACCATTGTTCTGTAATCACGTCTCATGCTAACATACCATTTTGTAACGGATTATATATTTCCTCATTCTTGCTAAGTCAGCTCTCGTCTGAAACAATCCCAAACTAATGTGAATTCATTTACTCTGTATCAGAACTTATAATTGCAGAAATAACATTAATTCACCTATATCCCACAATTTCCCCTTTTTCTTTTGATTACCATTTGTTATCTTCTGCATTCTTGTCTCTTTTTTTTAAAAACATCGTTCCCAAAATTCGCAAGCATCATTTCAGAGATTTCATCCATCTTGGTCTCACTCATCTCCTCATTATTAGCCGATAAAGTTCCTCTGTCTGATTCCCTCTTAGGGGCATCTGTTTCATCAAGGCTGTTTCAATCAGTCTTTGGGTGAGCCCTCATATACAGGGTATGACACAACAGCCAATGGCCACCAATACCCCGACTACTACTATCAGGGAAGTAAGGATAGAAACCACCACCCCCTTCCATTTTCCAAACCAGGATTCAAGCCATCCCGTGAGAGATGTGTCTACTCCTGAATTGTCAGCCAGTTCCTCTGCTAAAGTAGTCAATCCCCGTAAGGCCTGAGTAATTGAACCATCAGGCGCAGTATTATTAGGAATAAAGGTACAACAGCTTTCTCCTAACATCACACACACACACGTCCTTTTTCTGCTAAAATCATATCAAGGGCTATTCTATTTTCCCATGCCATCCTACTTGTCGCATCAAGCTGTTCTGATATTCCTTTAACCGCCTCTCTTGTATAATTTATAAATCTCTGTTGATTATAAAAAATGTAATTTATTCACTCTACATTTTTATTAATTGTTACCCACCAAAAGAGAGCTGACTTAAAGCCTGCCACAATCTGGTTACGAGCTTTGAATTCATCACGTACTCCCCTAGGGACTCCTACCGAATCAAGATAAATCCTGTCATCAAAAGAAGTATCTAACAGTAATCTCTTACCCCTTCCCGTTTTCCCTATGATCTTTTCCTTCTCAAATGCCAAGGTAAATGAAATTGCCAATTGTACAATTGCACATCCCTCTCCAATCCGGAGATAGGGTGGGTCCTAATATTCTGCCTTCCCAGTACCACCACAGATCCGCTCGGGGAACCTTTAGTGCTGAGTAGTCCCCTCCCTTCTCCGTTTCGGTAACATTCTTAATCTCTGTATATAATGTCAGCTCCCCCAAATCTCTCGACCGACTTGTACC
>NC_057733.1:7450278-7450833 GCF_004010195.1 Chiloscyllium plagiosum
TCGATCCCACTCTAATTTTAGTTATTAACTTCCTCATCAGAAGTCTTATGAAAATTCAAATACACCACATCCATTTTTTTTCCTTTATCTGTGTTACGTATAACACCTTCAAAGGACTCCACATTTTATCAAACACAATTTCGCTCTCTTAAATATATGTTAATGCTTCCTATATCCTTTAGAACTGGCTTTAACATTGTCTAACATTCCTGCTAATGTCTATCTGACAGATGTATGGTTCTCCATTTTCACTCTCCCTCCATTTTTAGATTATGTGGCATCCCCCTCTGTCCACGCATCAATGAATTTAATACAAGCCGTGACGTCGAACAATTCTTCCGTCGCCTCCGCCTCCAAGCTTACTTTCACAATCAGGATTCCCGCCCACCTTCCGAGGACCCCTCCAACCATAACAAGGACAGAACGCCCCTGGTGCTCACCTTCCACCCTACCAACCTTCGCATAAACCAAATCATCCACCGACATTTCCACCATCTCCAAAAAGACCCCACCACCAGGGATATATTTCCCTCCCCACCCCTTTCCGCCTTCCGC
>NC_057733.1:7451303-7452676 GCF_004010195.1 Chiloscyllium plagiosum
CCCACCCTCCTCTAGCTTATCTCTCCACGCTTCAGGCTCACTGCCTTTATTCCTGATGAAGGGCTTTTGCCCGAAACTTCAATTTCGCTGCTCCTTGGATGCTGCCTGAACTGCTGTGCTCTTCCAGCACCACTAATCCAGAATTATATTTTCTACTGTCTAGTCTGCAGGGACTTAAACAGAATCTATAGAATTTTGAAAAAAAACCACAGATGCATCCACAATCTTTATTGCCAGTCCCTTCAACAAATCTGGTCCAGGGCATTTATCAACCCTGAATCCAAAGATATGCAAGTTAGGTAGATTAGCCATCCTAATTTGTCCACAGTGTCCCAGGATGGCGGGCTAGGTGGATGATCATGGGAAATGCAGAGTTACAGGGTAGATGGTGGTTCTTGGTGGGATGCTCTTCAGAGGTTTGGTATGGACTCAATGGGCCAAATGGCCTGCTTACACACTTTAGGGATTCTATGATTCGGTAATCTACCTTTTTCTTTCACTGCACGCATTTATTAATACTAATTGCTTTCAGTTCCTCATTTTCACAAGTTCCCTAGTATTTCTGGGAGGTTTTCCATACTTTCCTCCATGAAGGTAAAAACATCATTGTTTATGTTCTCCACCATTTCTCTATTCTCCATTATAAATACACCATCTCCATGTAAGATCGACCCACATTCGTCCTTGTTAATACTTTCATTGTCAAATACCTAAAGAAGCTTTCACATTTTGGTTAAAAATCACACAACACCAGGTTATAGTCCAACAGGGTTTATGGGAAGCACACTAGCTTTCGGAGGGCCGCTCCTTCATCAGGTGCTCCGAAAGCTAGTGTGCTTCCAATTAAACCTGTTGGACTATAACCTGGTGTTGTGTGATTTTTTTAAATAATATATTTTTATTAAGAAAAAATAGATTTTTAAATTTTGCAACAAATACAAAACAACGCAATTCAAAACAGTACAAAAATAGTACAAAACTAAACCCAAATAATAAAAGAAATTCCCCAGCCCACCCTCCTATACGAATGTATAAACATATATAGAGAAGTATAGATAAAAAAAACTAATCTAGCTATTTAACTAACTAAATAAATACCTAACAACAAACAAATAAATAGTAATAACTCAACCCAGCCAAACAAAACACTCATACATTCACAGTTCCTCTCCCTGGATATTGGACTCATGAAACACAATCGTTACGGCTATATAAAAGCCCTTGTTAGTGTGGCAGATAAATCTGTCCAGGTATTTCAAAAAGGGTTGCCATGTCTTGTAAAAATTCTCAGTTTTGTGGTGTACCATATTTGTGAGAAAATCCAGGGGAATATGCTCCATAACAATCTTCCGCCAACCCGACAGGCCTGGGGG